>NC_133479.1:1577414-1592184 GCF_025370935.1 Choristoneura fumiferana
TAAAAAAAGGCTTAAACTCTCTGTCAGCTGCCATCTTTAGTTTGTAGAAATCCAATAGTTCATCATCGTCATCATATCAGTCGTAGGACGGCACTGTTACATACGCCTCCCCCATAAGAGAAACAGTCTCATAATTTCTATGATATAAAAATAAAGTAACAGTTTTAGATAGATTGATGACCTTTATGCGAACGCTAGCTACATAGAAATAAGTGGGCTAATATATAATGGAAGATTACCGTGCAGCGTGTAGTTTACCGTAATAGTTTAGGAGCACTAAGTTATAAAAATGCTCGCAACAGTGTAATTATGGCTAGTGCATTTCTAATCGAGCAGCTGTGCTTGCTGTTTAAGCAGAAAAAAATTTTTTTGACGTGAAGTAAAAACAGGCAGTTCATACAGAAATGTTTGTTAGTAAAATTCTACTCCTTACATTTTTAACTCTAGTCTTACTTCTTTTTAGTCATACTTGTTAAGGCCATTTTTTGGCCGGATGCTGCACTTCGTGAAGAAAGCAAGCCGCTTTGCACAGTGATAGTACAGACTAAACTGAGTGATTTGACTCGCAGCAGCGGAAGTTTCACCCCTTAGGAACAGAGATGGCGCCACTTCTTTAAAAAATATTTCAAAAAATTCTACAAGCTAAAGTAATAAACCGATTTCAATGTTTAATATCTCAAATGAGAGCCTATTATATACGTTACTTATAAAAAAATACAAAAAAAATATTTACAAAAAACTTTTGTCAAAAAACGCTATCTTAAGTTTTTTTTTCTTACCTGATTTGTAGTTTTTACTTGATTGCTTAAAAAACTGTATGCAACATGAATGGTTTAATGCATGTACATATTACTGAGTACATAACGAGTATTTAAAAAAAAATCCGACACCGATACCTATCATATTTAACGAAATATGAAAGTTTAAATGTGAGCACAAATTTCTTAAAAAATATTTCAAAAAATTCTACAAGCTAAAGTAATAGACCGATTTCAATGTTTAATATCTCAAATTAAAGCTCATAACATTTATTATTTACATAAAAATATATAAAAAATATTTACTGAAAACTTTTGGCAAAAAACACCATCTCAAGTTTTTTTTCTTACCTGATTGGTAGTTTTTATTTGATTGCTTAATAAAACTGTATGCAACATGAATGGTTTAATGCATATACATATTACTGAGTACATAATAAGTATTTACAAAAAAAATCGACACCGATACCTATCATATTTCACGAAATATGAAAGTTTAAATGTGAGCACAAATTTCTTTAAAAAAATTCAATAAATTCTACAAGCTAAACTAATAAACCGATTTAAATGTTTAATATCCCAAATTAAAGCTCATAAAATTCATTATGTAGAAAAAAATATTTACTCAAAACTTTTGGCAAAAAACGCCATCTTAAGTTTTTATTTCTTACCTGATTGGTAGTTTTTACTTGATTGCTTAAAAAATTGTATGTTGTATGCAACATGAATGGTTTAATGCATACTTATATATATTTCTGAGTAAATAACAAGTATTACAAAAAAACCCGACACAGATACCCTTCATACTTCACGAAATATTTAAGTTTAATTGTGCACGCTTTTCTTACAAATAAATTTCAACGAAATCTTCAAGTGAAACTAGTACTCTGATTATAATGTTTAATGTTAAATGAAAAGAAGAACGAAATTACCTAATTTATTAAAAAAAAAGTTTTTTCCGGGTGTTACGAAAAAATATAATTACTTTAAAATTAGTAATTATTAAGACAAAAAATAAAAACTATATCGCTTCCGGCATAGTTGGTTCTGAGATGTAATATATATTGCTTAGTAGTTGGCGAATTTATTTAAAAATTAGCTTTTTATCTGATAGGTAGGGCTACAGCTTATAGATATGTCACATTTGAAATAAAAGACTATGAACATCAATGTTTATCAAATATTTAAATTAAAACCTATAAGTCCTCTTCGGGTTCATCGGCAGATGTAGAACTGAAAAGGAAAAGTCGTTTTGAAGTACTTGTGCTATTCCAATACTACAAAATCACAGATCTTTTAGACACGGACTGTGTTGCTGTAATTACTGTTGAATTATTTTTGTGCCTAGTTGATTACCATTAGATCTAAAATTTTATGCCTACCTGTGGAAATCAGTGGTCAACATACAAAATAACCCTGCATTGAATATTATATTAACTTACTTTTGATTTGTACAGCCACCTTTGCAGGATTTACACTGGGCAGTGCATGGTAAGCTGACCCGACGACACCCACAACGCATGGTATCGCAGCCAGATTTGCAGCCACAATGGTCCAAGAGGCTTAATTGCGACCAAATCTCTGTAACTGCCGACAATTCTGGAGTCCAAGAAGATGGACATGGTATGGACATGCTCTCTATAAACATACACTGCGTGCAGCTTACCAAGCGGGCCAAATATGGAGAAACGCTCTGAAACCAGAAGTTTCCGTACCATGTCCATCTTCTTGGGGATGGACTAAGGCAAAAGAGAGTTGGCAAAAGAAAGTAAGCCTCCTGGACCATTAAGTATTGTGGCTGCAAATCTGGCTGCGATACCATGCGTTGTGGGTGTCGTCGGGTCAGCTTACCATACACTGCCCAGTGTAAATCCTGCAAAGGTGGCTGTACAAATCAAAAGTAAGTTAATATAATATTCAATGCAGGGTTATTTTGTATGCTGACCACTGATTTCCACAGGTAGGCACAAAATTTTAGATCTAATGGTAATCAACTAGGCACAAAAATAATTCAACAGTAATTACAGCAACACAGTCCGTGTCTAAAAGATCTGTGATTTTGTAGTATTGGAATAGCACAAGTACTTCAAAACGACTTTTCCTTTTCAGTACTACATCTGCCGATGAACCCGAAGAGGACTTATAGGTTTTAATTTAAATATTTGATAAACATTGATGTTCATAGTCTTTTATTTCAAATGTGACATATCTATAAGCTGTAGCCCTACCTATCAGATAAAAAGCTAATTTTTAAATAAATTCGCCAACTACTAAGCAATATATATTACATCTCAGAACCAACTATGCCGGAAGCGATATAGTTTTTATTTTTTGTCTTAATAATTACTAATTTTAAAGTAATTATATTTTTTCGTAACTCCAGGAAAAAACTTTTTTTTTAATAAATTAGGTAATTTCGTTCTTCTTTTCATTTAACATTAAACATTATAATCAGAGTACTAGTTTCACTTGAAGATTTCGTTGAAATTTATTTGTAAGAAAAGCGTGCACAATTAAACTTAAATATTTCGTGAAGTATGAAGGGTATCGGTGTCGGGTTTTTTTTATAATACTTGTTATTTACTCAGAAATATATATAAGTATGCATTAAACCATTCATGTTGCATACAACATACAATTTTTTAAGCAATCAAGTAAAAACTACCAATCAGGTAAGAAATAAAAACTTAAGATGGCGTTTTTTGCCAAAAGTTTTGAGTAAATATTTTTTTCTACATGATGAATTTTATGAGCTTTAATTTGGGATATTAAACATTTAAATCGGTTTATTAGTTTAGCTTGTAGAATTTATTGAATTTTTTTAAAGAAATTTGTGCTCACATTTAAACTTTCATATTTCGTGAAATATGATAGGTATCGGTGTCGATTTTTTTTGTAAATACTTATTATGTACTCAGTAATATGTATATGCATTAAACCATTCATGTTGCATACAGTTTTTTTAAGCAATCAAATAAAAACTACCAATCAGGTAAGAAAAAAAAACTTGAGATGGTGTTTTTTGCCAAAAGTTTTCAGTAAATATTTTTTATATATTTTTTTGTAAATAATGAATGTTATGAGCTTTAATTTGAGATATTAAACATTGAAATCGGTCTATTACTTTAGCTTGTAGAATTTTTTGAAATATTTTTTTAAGAAATTTGTGCTCACATTTAAACTTTCATATTTCGTTAAATATGATAGGTATCGGTGTCGGATTTTTTTAAATACTCGTTATGTACTCAGTAATATGTACATGCATTAAACCATTCATGTTGCATACAGTTTTTTTAAGCAATCAAGTAAAAACTACAAATCAGGTAAGAAAAAAAAACTTAAGATAGCGTTTTTTGACAAAAGTTTTTTGTAAATATTTTTTTTGTATTTTTTTATAAGTAACGTATATAATAGGCTCTCATTTGAGATATTAAACATTGAAATCGGTTTATTACTTTAGCTTGTAGAATTTTTGAAATATTTTTTAAAGAAGTGGCGCCATCTCTGTTCCTAAGGGGTGAAACTTCCGCTGCTGCGAGTCAAATCACTCAGTTTAGTCTGTACTATCACTGTGCAAAGCGGCTTGCTTTCTTCACGAAGTGCAGCATTTTGTCTCTAACAAGTATGACTATTTAGTTAAAAAAGGTTGCCTGGAACAGATCGGTCTGAAGCGATAAGACCGCCTGCTTACCTTGTAATTTTCTCTGTGAGTCGTGTGTGTGTGTGTGTGTGTGTGTGTGCGTGTTTTCTGTATGGCTTAGGAACTATTTGTGGTGTACAGTCAAGGGCATAAATGTATATACGTTACCAAGACTTCAAAAATATCTATACGACCTTTCTGTCGATGTAGGTCGATGTATACGTATTATGCTTAACGTCGTGGCTGTATTATTTATCTATATCTATGCCCTTGACTGTTACAGAATTATACAATGTGTATTGTAAAATTCTGCCAAATTGTAATTTTATTTTTTCTTTGTCATTATCTATCACTTACACTATTGCTTTTGCTAGATATAGGCAAAACATAGGTACATTTCGCTATAATATCTAACAGGTTTGTAACTTTTTATGAACTTAATGGTTTTATTGTTCCTAATGGTAAGCACAAGGTAATGTAATGGTTTGGTGGTTTATTTGATAGGTGATGCTTAGGTGTGGGTCGTCAGGTACGTGATTTGAGCGAAACGAAACGAAACTAGTGACAAGAATCATGTCACTGGTTACTAAAAGGAGTGATTTTAGTAACCAGTTTCTTTCACTGCCTGCAGTGACGCGTTCTGTGACAGTCACTGTTACTGAATTAAAAATGAAACTAGTATTTAACGTAATTTTTTACAAGCTATTGAGCTATGACGTTATTTATCACCAGCATTGTTTTTCGGTGTAATGTCAATAATTTCATAATCTAAGAATCGTTTCTTTGACGTTGTATAATGTTTGAGTTATAATTTTTACTGTGTACTACTCGTTGAGGCAAAAATCAAAAATCGCATCAACACAAAAATAGCTCGTTACAAAAATCACCACTTGTTGCTTGACGTGAAACCAGTGATTTGGTTATTCAGCACGTCACCAGTCACTGTATACGGTGACGTGAAATAACGGCCACCTATAGTGATGCTTAATCCAATTGTAAAAATGTTGTCATCCTTTTGGGTAATATCTATGTAGGTCATGATGGCAAATACGAAACATCAAATCATTATCCATCTATCCGTTGCCATAGAATACACATCCAATTAATAATCCCGTCATTTCTAATTCAAGCAGATATGAAACTCTTCTTAACCCACTTACGAAAAGGAGATTATTCCCAAACTTTCCCCAATCGAAAACATTCAATTAGCCCCATACATGCATATTTATTATAAGATCGCACCGTTTCAAACTGTGACACACAAATCATGGAGTGCAACACTGTGCCAATTTTCCTTCTTGTTTTAGTAGCAATGTTACGTGTGTCGCTTTGTTGGAAAGCGGTAAGTCACAGAAAGGAAACAAACAAAGTTAGGAGTTGGGAGAGGAAGGTCGTATGTCGGCTAACCACAGCGTAATGTATGAGAATAGCCGACCAACTTATTTACTGCCGTGCTCATAGCTTTATTTTTCATACTAAGCACAATGAGAGGGTTATTTAAAAATAATCAAAGCCTTTTCGTTCGGGATGGGTTTGCTTTGTTTAATACGGATATTTTTTTGGGCCTGTGTGATTTAACGGCGTATAAAATTTCAGCACTACTTTATCGTCTTCATCCTATGCGCCTCTCACTGCTGGGTATAGGTCCCATGTGAGGGCTTGGGCAGAAGTGCCCACGCGTGTCCAGGGCTGATTGGGAACTTATCGAATACCACTGGACTGCTTTGCAGTGTGTAAAGGTGATTTGTGATTTACAACGTATTCTTAAACGAAAAATTTAAAATTATGTGTGATTTAGTAATTTCAGTAGATACAGCGATTCAATTCTTTTATATACCTATACAAGTCTATACCTGTGGTTTTTCATGCGTAAGCTATTATAAAAATCAGCAGCTTACTTCAATTAAGCTAAGGATTTTATTAAATTCCTATGGAAATTCTTAATAATTACGTCGTGAATTTCACTAACGTTGTATATTGCATACCCACTCCAAATCTCATGTCTGCAATCCTGAATCCTTGGCGGTGGAAATTTCAAGATTTTATCCTTGTCCCGTTAGAATATCGAGATAAAAAGCATCCTATGGTTTATTCCAGATATACAGCTATGTGTATACCAAATTTCATCCAAATCCGTCCAGCCGCTTTAGCATGAAGGAGTAACAAACATACACACACATACATTTTTAAGTACGACTAGTAGTAAACAATAGTAGCGTTAGAATTGAATCTACAATTTATACCTGGGTAAGGCCGCGAATTTTGACCAATTTGGACGTTTCAAATTTGGAACGCTGATAAAAAAAAACTGATAACACCTAGAGGTTTAATTTTTTTTTTATTATATGACACGATATAGACTCTCAAGGTCGCAAATGAGATAATTGATTTAAACCCTTTTAAAAAAATAATAAAAATATATTACCGTCGAAAACGTAACGAAAATTGACTATTTTTTTTGACCACGAGTACTTAATACCTTATTATTTTCATGCTATTTAACTTCTCATGATTATGATTTTGTTTAAACAAAATTTTATGATATAACGATAGTCCTACCGATTGCGGAATCATGATAATCAAATAATTTTCATGTTTTATATTTATTTCTTTTCACGTGCCAAAAAACCACGTTTTCGTTACGAATACTTAGGTGACGCTTAATTAAGCTACCTTTAACGCCAATTTCGGTAGAAATTTGTTTTTGTACACTGGCAACTAATACTCTCTAATAGGGCAACATCGATGAGATAAATAAATCTCATCAGTTTGTTGACAAACAGCCATCAAAAGTGACGCGGAGGTTTTTTTTCGAAAACACGTCGAAAGTGCTTGTTCGATTTTAAGGGTAAGTAGTGATTATTTTTAACTGGTTGTTTTTTCATACGATAGGGTAATCTTTTCCATGTAAGTGGCATGTGTTATTATGTTCAAAATGTCGTTATTCACCATGATAAACGACTTTTTGTATAAAATACGTTACACTTTCGTTACGATTACGTTACATTTTTACAAAATGCTACGTATTTTGTACATAACGTAACGAAAAAATGTGGTAAAGGGAAGTTCACACAGAAAAATTCTAACTTACACCAGTTTATTATTAGTTTCCAATGACTGCACGCACAGTAAGTTAGTTAGATGGATATTTTGAAGTTAAATAAATTTTAATCTGTAGGTGCAGGGATCGGCAAAGAGAATTGTGGCGAGTTCTGTGTTCACGTCCTGCTACATGCATAGCGTATTTAAAGTGAGAGACAAACGGAGAGATTCACTTACCTACTTAGTTCATTTGTTACCTAAACTTAATAATCATAATAATTTATTTCCAAAACATCTTTTTACATTGTCCACTTAACTAAGATACTACTTCCTAATTGGTAAAACTGTGATTTAGGGTTTTGGCCATTTCTTTGAGGTATTTAATAGCTTGTACAGTCGAAGTCACAAGCATGCTCACAACTAGGTGGTAGGACCTTGTGCAAGGTCCGCCCGGATTGCTACCACCATCTTCCTCGCTAATCCCTTCGTGAAGCAGCAGTGCTTGCACTGTTGTGTTTCGGCGTGGTGAGTAAGACAGCCGGTGAAATTACTGGCACGTGAGGTATCCCATCATAGGCCTCTAGGTTGGCAACGCGTCTGCAATACCCTGGCGTTGCAGATTTTTATGGGCGGTGGTGATCTCTTACTCATTTGATCGTTTGCCATCCAGTCGAATAAAAAAAAACCACATCCAAATTCGTTATGCTTATAAATGTGCACCTTATTGTCAGTGTTAGAGAGCCATGTAAAGATACACTTTTGGAAAGATGTTCGTCAACTAGAGGGTACTTCTACTTCTACATTCTCATGTTTAGCTCTATAGATCTCATATAGGACAGATTTAAGATCAGTATCGTCAGAAAGTTCTAGTAAAACTAAAAACTTCACTTTATTATATGACATGTATTTTTTTTTCATACATACGTTATCTGATGGGAATTTTTACCAGTTTGATCTAGGCTTTATAAAAATTTGCGTTACGTTTTATGGTAACGCCACGTATTTTTTTTATGTTATTTCTATATCACATTGGTTAAAATTCGCGGCCTTACCCACCTACGTATTAAGAAGCCAAGCAATCGTTCAACAAATAACCTAACCAACAAAGAGTTGGAAAACGCCGACTTTGTCACTTCAAAGTTCAATATCTCTAAAACGGCTGTACCGATTTTAATAAAACATGTTTAAGAACCTTTGCTAGAAAATCTGCCATCAAATAAAAAAACCGCATTCGAATCGGTTCACCCGTTTAAGAGCTATGGTGCCACAGACAGACATACACACACACACACACAGACACACAGACATACTTACAGACACACATAGCGGTCAAACTTATAACATCCCTCTTTTTGCGTCGGGGGTTAAAAAGTAAATTTCATCCAAATCCCTCATAACATCAGACCGTATGCAGAATCCGCAGTTTCCACCGGGACTAATGTACAGGGTGCTCTGAAATTCCGCGCATAAAGGCGGCCATTGATCGGAAGGCCTGTTATAAATCACCCGCCGCGTTTACACGTCGGGGCGGGTGTGGTGCATGTCATAAGTATCTGTGGGTACCAAGACGTTGGGTGTTGTGGTATAAGTGTATTGTAATTTACCCTTGAAATGTCGACAAACTTTTAATCGAATCCGTTAAAAGTCAACGATTCCTATTTTTTCATTTAATCGAATATTCATTACCTCGAATGATTGAAACGAGTATTTTTAAATCACCGATTTTTTATTTCTGGAAATATTATTTAATAAATAGTTTATGCGGCAGAACTTCATTTCATATTTTATTATTTCATCGTTTTTGAATGAAATTAATTTTTTAGGGGTCGCAGTTCTAACCAAACCTAACCTACTTTTTTGGTAGCGATTTATTTTTATTGGGTTTGCAGTTCTAACCTATTCTACTTTCCTGATAGCAATTTATTTTTGCTGGGGTTGCAGTTCTATCCTAACCTAACCTACTTTTCTGGTAGCGATTTATTTTTGTTGAGGTCGTAGTTCTAACCTAACCTATTTTCTGGTATCGAAAATACAAACCGAAATATAGATGCATAGAAAAACCAGAAAAATAAGAGCAGCGCTGGGAATCGAACCTAGGTATCGCATTCTGTGCCACGTGCTATACCACTACACCACCACTGGACAGTGATACAGACACGAATTTATCCTATGCAACACATATGCTTGTTTGTTTTCTTATTTAGTCAATTAAGCAGCGACACTAGCGACATGTATGCTGTAGCCCTCATCGAGAAACTTTCAGCACCCCATTGGAACTAACCGCTCACCCGGACAAAAGATGTCGTTATTAAGCAATCAAATTAAGATTGTTTTTTTGGAATCTTTTTGTATGTTTTATTTCAATTCCAAATTTTTTGTGTTCCAAATTGTTTCTATGCATCTATATTTCAGTTTGTATTCTATGGGTTTTACGGGATGACCGTAAAAGTAACAAAAAAATTGCAATTGAAATAAAAAATACAAAAAGATTCCAAAAAACAATCTTTATTTTCTGGTATTTTATAATAATACTTATGTGTCATGAATAGTTGATGAAATGTATTATAAGCAAAAAATAGTCCTTGTTACTGTTATTCTAATAATTGTTTTAATATGTAATGAATAGTCGATGAAGTGAAATTATTCCAAGAGAAAATATTAGTATTGAATATTCGATGAATTGTTTTCGATGTCGACATTTCAAGGGGCACCCGGTATAAGCACGAAGACGTAAGACACGAACGTTTTGTGTACTTTATGGGAATAACTATGGTAATTTCATGAATCGTATCTGGTATTCGATTAAGCTAAAATTTGGTACACTTGTACGAGGTCAGTGACAATACAATAATCGGGTAGTAAAATTCCGGTGGACGGGCCTCGATCGTCTCCGCAGGACAGAACTTTTCAACGGTTAATGGCGTCGATTTGAAATACGGAAAAAGCATGTAGCTACACCCAGTCAAATGTACAGCCAGCAAAAAAAGCCTGTATTAAAATGCTTCTTTTTTTACTATTCTTCAAACTTAAGTACTGAAAATTTTCGGTGAGGCAAAGCATCGTGGGAACGCACTGGTGACTTGTGTTCGGTCAGGTTAATTTTATTTTACGAATTAATAAAAGATAAAATAACTAATTAATCTGTCATCTCCCAGGATAACAGGATCAAAGGAATTTGGACACAAAATTGTGCCTCTGAGAGAGGACAGGTTAATTAAAGTTGATAACTTTGTTAACTTTCTTTAATAAGTAAAACTATTGCCAATAATTATTGTCGCTCATCCCTTGCACCAGCATTCCAAATAGTTGCTGGTCGATTGGCGGAGATATATGAGACGTGCACGATATTTTACTGAAAAATTACATTACAGCGTTCCTTAGACGTCGCCATGAAGCGGGAGTAAGGTTTCTTTCTTTTTGTTCAAAACTATGTCAGATTGAAAATTGTACGGGAAAAATGTTATTGACCCGCGCAAACAACGCTAAGTCGTGACTGTAGTGTAAAAAAATCAAGAATTAGTCAATCTGACTCAACTTAGATTGTATATTATTACAATCGGGTGTGTAACGATTGGTATAACAACTTTTGATATATTTTCACTGGATATAACAACATTTAATATAATTTCATTGGATATAATCACTCAAGGGACATAATAAACTTTTGGTATAACAACAATCAGTATAATTTCATGGCGTATAATGTTCAAATAGTATAATACATTTTTGATATAACGTTTAATGTATATTATGTATATAATAATAATGAATTATAATGGATATAAGTATTAGTGGTATAATGTTTTGTAAGATATAATTTTAAAACTATAGTATTATACAAAAGAGCCGATTCTGGCGCTTCGCCGGCCGCTGCCGCGACACGCTCGTTTTGCTCGCTCGGCTCGCGCGCTGTAAGGTCGCAGTTCCACCTAACACTCCTCCTCGCTTCGCTCGTCGTCGTAACCTAACCTAACCTTCACCAACCTTCCTTAGAGTAAAAGAGGTAAGTAATAATAGTAGTAAGTATTCCAAATTATGCCAATAGTACATTATTACTAACTGAGCTTTATATCGAACAAAGTTATATCCCATGTATGTTATACGTTATGACTGTTAGATTAATAGTTGTTATTACATCTGTTGATAATTATATTACATGAGAATATATCAAATGTTGTTATATCAAAAGTGCATTATATCCTTTAATCGTTATATCCAGTGAAAATATATCAAAAGTTTTTATATCATTATAATCAGACTTAGACTCGTCAATGCCAAATCCAAACTGTGCAATTTTTTGTGTTGTGTGTGCTGGAATTTAGACGTTTTTTTCAAGATAAACGGGTGACCTGCTTAAAGCCGCGGGTTCACGGTGGATGCAGGCCGCTTCCAACCGAAATAACTGAAAGTCTATGGGAGAGGCCTATGTTAAAGAGTGACGTCGCACGGCCGATATGATGATGATATATTTTTATATAATTCATGTTCATATCATGATGAGGACGCTCTGAAAGCGGCGCGTATAATGGTGTATACAGCTACAGCTCAATACATGTCGTACGCTTTTACACAAATATACGGGTAGCTAAATGCCATTCTATTTTTTAAATTAAAATGATTTTACAAAATGTAATTTACTTCCAAATATACACTAATAACTCAAAATTGACAAATGGCTGGTTAGCTCAGTATTAAGAGGTATCGATGTGTATCCCTACCATTCGACGGGTTTCTCACTTAACACTAGATCCAAACACACAACACTTACCGTATGACTCCGCGCACCTGAAACGGAATGACGAGATTCACACACAGAAAAAAGGAACTCATTAAAGGTAACCAAGATCTACATACCGAAATAAATATATCTAGAGGGCATAATACCTTTCATATACGTGGACTTTAACCGTACTGGCTACAATAATTATTTCTCCACGTAAGCAGGAAGTATTTGTCACCGGTGTTGATAAACGGAGGAAGCTCGCAGACCCACCCTTATTGGACATACAATATTAAGTGCAAATTAAGCGATAGTGCTGAGTAGCGGATTATTATCTTCTCGATAAGGGAAAATGCGGTCATATACATAAAGGATACTGCGTAACGGTCTCGTAAAATAATAGGGGATTTTAATTAATTTGTGTATTTGTTACTTTTAATAGTTATCATTTGATTTCAGAACAGGGCAGGAGGATGTTACCATCGATTGCATTTATTTCATGTTTTTTTTATCACGGGACTCTGCCATTTAAACTGATTTGGAAAATAATTTAATATAATGCTTATGTATTATTTCTGCTTGGTCTCATTAAAAAAAACCACACTTGAAGTATTTAAACACTTCAAAGGCATTTTTTGTTAAAAATTGTTTTGATCAATTATCGCTATAATTTCATCAAATGAAAATCAAATGGTCACAAGTGCGGGAACTCAGCTTTCGCAGTCAAATGAAGTACGAGTAAGTTAATATTATAAACAAGGAGTGAAGTGAAAACATCAAGCTCTGTCGAGTTATAAAAACCAACCGAGATAGAATGCAACTAAAGCGAAGGTTTTTGCATAAGCACAATAAAAATGAGCATTTATTTCAGCAAATACAGGACAACACAGTGGCTTATAATGAATGTATAGCTAGTGTATTATCTAAAAGAAAGAAAGAAAGAAAGAAAAACATTATTCGTGACATTTTTACAAATAAAAGAAAGAAAAAAAGGAAATAAATTTTGTCACGAAATGGAAAAGAAAAAAGTGTGTGTGTATCTCTTGAAAAAAGTGTTCACCGACCGCACCAAATCACTTTTTGAGTATGAGTATTACTAATCTAGACTAAGATTAATTACGCATAGGTATCGACCATATAGTTACCTAAAAAAAAACTTAATTTTTGGTACCTCTGGTGAAGACCAAAAAGTTGTTAGAATTACTACTTTTTTAGATTCATTATCCCAGCACGTCCTACTGCTGGGCCCGGCCTCTTCTCAGAATGAGAGAGCTTGGGACGTGGTTTCCACGCGGGACATTGCGGATCGGGAACTTTAGACACACCATTGAATTGCTTCGCAGGTATGTGCAGGTGTCCTTAGGATGTTTTCCTTCACCATAAAGTTCGTGGTAAATATTAAATGTAATTCCGCACACGAATTTCGAAAAGCTCAGAGGTGCGAGCCGGGGTTTGAACCCACGACCCTCTGCCTGAGAGGCCATAGGTTCAACCACTCTGCCACCACTGCTTTTTCGATTGTGTCACGAAAATTATCCATACAAATATATGATTAATTTTCGTCTGAAAATGGAAAAAAATAAAAGTAATAACTACCTCCGTTAAGGTGTGCAACTTTTTGGTCTTCACCCACCTGTGTTATTTAAATCCAACGCAGCTTAAACAATCTCTGGTAGGAATTCGACTTAATTGGTTTTAAGTTCACATTTAATAATTTTGAAATATGTGTCCGCTAATAAAATCCTATCGTTAACAATTAATTAATTCGGACCAATGTAGATATAAAATGGCGTAATGTGGGTATTTCGGTAAATAAAGGCTATAATTTATGTAGGTCGACAGACACCGCATACAAATTGCTAATATTAACGATTTATTGAACTATCTCTGCAGATAAATTAACACATTGGCAGGTTGTATTTTGTTTTCGTTGTGTAGTACATTTTACTGCAAAATCCATTATTCTGTTGTATTCAGGAACCTGACTTTCTACTGAAATTCAATTGAATTCCTACTGAATTAAAACGCTCTATTAAAAAGTCTAAAATAAGTAAAATATCCAGAAAAAGTTTTGTTTTGAGATGTTTCAAAGTGTAAAATATTATGAATTTCCTGATTCAAAAACACAAGACTTTAATTCTGGCGTAATAAATAAGATCGTGGTATCAGATTTTTGAGTGGTTCGAATACATACAATTTTGTATTTGACTGTATTCTAAATAAAAATAAAGTTTTTATTTTTCTTTGGACATGGTATAATTGGCATTGTTTTTCATTTAAAAAAAAACTCGAAAACCATTTCGAGGGATAGGGTTTTTGATCAATTTTATCCTATTCTAATTCAAAAATACTTAAGAGTTACGAATATATAGGCAAAATAATTGTAATCTTAGTTGACCTACAAGAGCAAGTGTCTCGTTTGCCATATCACTTAAATAAAAAATAAAAAATTTTTTTAAGGGATGAATCCTTTACCTGATCAGTAAATCCATAAGTATCTAGGTTATCTATGGTATCTGTCATGCACTCTCCTTTCTCTTTGGTCACGCAGGCCCGTATTACGAAGTGCAAAATTCTAACTTCGTATCTTGCCGTCCCACTGACGGTTAT
>NC_133479.1:1592284-1621327 GCF_025370935.1 Choristoneura fumiferana
TTAATTTTTCAATGGTTTTAGTAAATTGCTCGATTAGTGAAGCGGACGTGTAATAATGACGTCAAATTATTTATTGTAAATACCATTAAGTAAATTAAAAATTATATCGAACGACTAGATTTACACGCGGCTTTGCACGCTAAATATAGCATTTTGAAACTCCGGCAATTTGAAATTTCGCAAAAAAAACCGTGGGAATTCCCATCCCAAGTTCCCAACAATAACAATAATTACGCCGGTTTCATATTTCAGCGACTGTAATTTACCCCCCCCCCCCAATTTCACCATCCGTTTAACGGATAAATGTGATGCCGTCTCTATTTGTTTTGTTAGCGCATTAATGTGCTGATGTGTGTAGTGTAGGTCACAATGGTCACATTAGAAAAGTTTACATACTTAGTAGTTAAGTTGCTAAAATTTTCTAATTATTTGCGTAAATTTCTTATTTTTTTCCCGTAAGAACCTTCTACAAAATATTAGAAAACTTAATGAGTTAAAAATTATAGAAAAGAAACATGAAATCGATAAAGCAGGTAAGTATCTTCACACCTATCGACGTAGAATCAGTTTTAGCTTATCAAAAAATGCTTTACATAGCGCAGTTTTAGCGAAAAAGATGTTTTTCTTCGGTCTACTGCTAATAAAGACGATGAAGTCTTACCCCTAGGACGTTCATGGCCTGTAGAGCCACACTGGGAGTCAGGTGCCGCATGTGCTTCATGCTGAGACCCGCACAGTCCACCAGGGCCACTCCACCCAGCACCTGAAATCGTATTTGGATACAAAGTTAGCACTACAGTCACACACAGCTCGAAGCATACGAGTATGCAAGTTAGTGAGAGGTCGGCGAGGCGGAGGACGGGTTACATCCACATCGCTCGAAGAACAAGTGTCCGTTAGGGAAAGGTCCTTGAGTAACCACGAACCGGAGGACAAATAAAAGACTTGGAAGCCCTAGTGGTAGTGTTGTGGATAACGCTCATTTTCGAGGCTTAAAGACTCGAACCCTTAGGGCTCCAGACTTATTTGACAATTAAATTGGCTTATTTCATGCGCATGATGCAAGAAACCGTCTTTGCGGGCTTTGAGTCGTACCTAACCTCACAACAAACTAAAAGGCGTGGTGGCCTAGTGGTTTGACCTATCGCCTCTCAAGCAGAGGGTCGTGGGTTCAAACCCCGGCTCGCACCTCTGAGTTTTTCAAAATTCATGTGCGGAATTACATTTGAAATTTACCACGAGCTTTGCGGTGAAGGAAAACATCGTGAGGAAACCTGCACAAACATGCGAAGCAATTCAATGGTGCATGTGAAGTTCCAATCCGCACTGGGCCGCGTGGGAACTATGGCAAGCCCTCTTGTTCTGAGAGGAGGCCTGTGCCCGCTAGTTAAAATATGAACTGGACAACGATCCTCACAACGTTACCTTACCTTAGTGGAGACGACGTGACGAGAGTTTCGTAGGATGATGCAAGTTTAGTCGTGCATTGTAGATTTAGTTTATAAGGTAACGGCGCCTATTACCGTGGTACTTAAGGAAGTTTTCAAATGAGTCCCAAAAATTAAGGGTATCAAAGCTCCTTAACAACGAGAATTTTTTTTTATTTAAGAGCGTTTATTGAACTTTCAGTGTCTTAACTTTTGGGCTCGTTTTAGTTATTAGTATTTGATAAAATAATTATGAAATCAAAATACCCAAATCTTCTATTACCGTGGTAATGGACAGGCTGTGATTCCATTACCGCGAATTGAGCTTCTATTACCGAGGGTATAAAAAAACGGCAATTTTCTACCATCGTAAAAGGAACCCGACACATGTTTTGGAACTTAATACCGAGGGATTAAAAAAGGGTAATGGCTTTGGTTCTGTATAATAAATTGTACATCAAATATTTTTTGAGAAAATTTAAATAAAAAACTAAAGTATGATTCGAATAGTGTATCCAGCCCATTGTATTTTATTATGCTATGCCACCAGTTTAGTTTGATGTATGCATGCTGAGTAAAAGTCACAACTTTATCTAAAAAATCTGCACTTACGGTACCCTAAATGTGAATTATTTTAACAGAAAAATAAAATGTCACTCGGTAATAGGACTTCTTTAAGAACCTATACCGACCCAAAGACAATTGAATGGGTCGTAATAGATTCCCAAACATTCTATTACCGAGGGTTATGTGATCATACCATCGTTAATTGGCTTAATTTGAAGTATTGTAAAATCTAATTCCGACCTATAAAAACTATAGGATAGAGTTGTGTTTGAATTACAAATCAAATATACTTATTACATCCTTGGCATATAACCAAAATTACATAACTGGTAAGTAAATATAAAATTTCATCGCAATATTTAAACAACTTGGCAAATAACGGTTTCTATAGAAACTTCAAATTCAGTATTGAAGTTTTTGCTAAAAATTAAGAGTTTGTTAATACTTTTCATACCACGGAAATAGTTTTTTAAAAGCGTGAATAGATCAAGATTGAAATAACTGTAACAAATTATATAAACGATAATTTATACCAAAAATAAAGCTTGAAGAACCAAAACTACCACTTTAACTATTACCGTGATGTACCACGGTATTACAATCAACAGTTAAAAATGGCGCCTATCGCCGCATATTTTATTTTCCATTTTAATGTATTCGGGCCAAAAATGTACAAAAAGTATTCAGAACTCGTAAAAACTATAAAAGCCATTAAAAACCATAACATTAGTTCAATTGCCATAAATATTTGTAAAACACTAAATAAGATTCGAGTCTGCTTGTATGTGGTGTCACGCGTTAGTATGGCTAATCCTCTTCCGTCGGTGCCATTTCGAAAAATCACGAATTGCGAGATGTTTGATTCATTCACATACACTAGCGCTAATAGATCCGTGAGTCGACTAAATAAGCTTTTATCTTGTAAAATATTTTTTTTAAGAAATCTATCGGTTTGATTATAAAATGCGTATTTTAAATTGCCGCGGTGATGACCGTCGATTTCGATACCCCGGTAATAGGCGCCTTTACCTTAAGAAAGCGTCATGTGTAATATTTTCAACATATTCCTTCCTACTGATTACACATAGTTTATAGTACCTACCTAAACTACAAAAACCACCCAAGAGCGTGTCGGACACGCCCAAGATAGAGTTCCGTAGTCATGAAAAAAAAATCAAGTCATATTTTGTGAAGGATTTCATATTGTGAACGGAATCTTCCAAGTTTAGGTATATTTTATACCTTAGGCTGCTATTTACTCTCAAACTACTAATAATTCTCAAGCAGTCTTAGCCGTTATAATTTTCCTTGTAAATTTGATGTACATACTGCCATCCCGAATGTTTAAAAAAATTTTTTACGAAACAGTTTTGATTTTAGGGGGGGCGGGGGTACGCTCGATTTTAATGAAAATTTGCACTTTCAGGCTGAATATTTCGCAAACAGATCACTGAATCGAAAAATCGTCCTGGCAACCCCCTTAATGTTTTTAAAAGAACTAATTATCCAACGTTACCCCACACTATAGGGTTATTCGAGAAAAAAGAATCACCCCATTTACGTCTATGCGAGGTACCATAAAAATTTATTTTGCCACTATCTCGGCGTGACTGATTTGTATATTCATGCCAAATTACAGCTTTCTAGTACTAACGGTATCTGAGCTTAGCCGCGGACGGACAGACGGACAGATGGACAGACATGGAGAAACTATAAGGGTTTAGTTGACTACAGAACCCTAAAAATAGTAAGAAATGTATAAATTCAAGTACACTTCAAGAACGAAAATGAATAGTTTTGCTTTTTTATCAAATAAAATTACTTAATTAAAATCAAAAATATTCACAAAATTCCTCCGGAAAACGCTTATGCATTATTCAGAGAAATTCTCAATTTTTAAAACTTCTTAATACTGTTATTTTATGCGTTTAGCTACCATGAAAATTTTAAAACTTTACGAAACGTTTGAAAACGAAATAATAATTCCTATTTAATTTCCAGTGTACAACCAGTTTTTATCAGCCAAATCTAATTGCTTGTTCTGCCTTGATTTGCGTAGAGCAAACTATTGCAGTAAAATAAATAAATGTACGAGTAGTTAATAAATGCCAGGCTCCCGTTGCGGATGTATAGTAAGTTCATTCATAGTTTGTGAGGCAATCAAAAAATTTCATTTTCTTTCTTGCTTTGCCGACCAGCCAATCAGGATATATACTATACATAATACAAACTACTTTCATTTCACGGCTATATGAATCGTAACAAGCTTTGCTGAGGCGGAATTAAACCTACTGCGAGACCAAAGGTCATGGATGTTAAGCGCTTTTTAGGGTTCCGTAGTCAACTATTAGGGTTCCGTAGTCAACTTACCCTTAGGTATATAGTGCCATGTCTGTCCGTATGTCTGTCTGTCCGCGGCTAAACTTAGAGACCGTAGTACCAAAAAGCTGTAATTTGGCATGAATATTCATCAGTTACGCCGACAGTGGTAAATTAAAAAACAACAAAAAAAATTTTTAGGGTCCCTCCTATAGACGTAAAGTGGGGGTTATTTTTTTTCTCGACTAAAATAAAATAAAATAATAACCCTTACCCTTTAGTGTGGGGTATCGTTAGATAGGTACCTATTACTCGTAGCTATTCCCTAAACTTGGCAAGGTGAGTCAAGTGTACTGAATACAAGCCTTGTGGGATTCTTGTAGAGGTAACAAAATTAACTTAAAAAAGACAAAAAAATGATCTAAAATTATGTATCTCATAAGATACGCTGCCAAGTTTAGGGTTGCCTAAACGATTTTTTTCGATTCTGTGATCTGTTTGCGAAATATTCAACTTTAAACTGCAAACAAATTTTCATTTAAGCCGAGCGCACATAAAAAATCCAAACAAACAATCCAAACAGATAGACTTAAAAAAATATTTTCAAACATTCTTTATTGGAATTTTGAACATAAACAACACCGTGAGACTCACTCATATTAAATGATATTGTTACGGATAATACAATAACGAACGGATTCTTTATTGGATGTGCTACATTCGTAGTTCTACGACTGATGAATACTAACCTGAGATTTCTTTCGAATTCTTGGAAATTTCGTAGAATATACATCCATAGCAGACTGTGATGATGAGGAGGGAGGAAGTACATTGCGCAGAGGCAGAACACGTTGTAAGCGAGTTCTAGCTGCTGGCTGGAGAATGCATCGAAGGAGACACACTGCTCGAACTCCGGCACGTGTGGATGACGGAGCACCCGGAAGACCAGACTCTGAAAAAAATAGCTTAGGTATTTGACAATCATCATCATCGTCATAATATCAGCCGTAGGACGTCCACTGTTGCCGATAGGCCTCGCACATACATAGGCCTCACCCATGATAATCATGCTTCTGGCGATTTGATGAGATTTTTTCAAAACAAAAAAAAATCGGGTGCGATAGACTATATTGAAACCCGCACCACGCACTAGCTTTCAACCTACCCACCCGAAAACTGCGCACAACAAATTTTTTGTTTAGAAAAATCTTGCATATCAAATAATTGCTATCTATGACTTAAATAAATAATCTAAAGAGATCTACGGTATTTCGTTGAGTGTAATTTGATTGTTTTTTTTTTATATTTTTGCTATCGCGTATTAACAAACAGCTGAAGGAAAACTTGGAGCTAACGTCTTCGTGATGTCATTTTATTTTGAAGGTCTAAAATATGAAATTTTGAAGATAAAATAAAAGTTAGAAATTTAAACACAATTAAACATTTAAAATTATCCGAAAATGTATCGCTCCGGATAAATCAATTAGTTTGATCTCGTGTCTTCTCGGCTGAAAGTATTAAATATATTTATATGTTGTTATTCTACCACTTACTTGAGGCAAACTACAAAACAAGGCGATTATCCAAGCAAAACTCAGCATTGTTTTGCTCCTTGATCTAGCAACTGCGAGCCTCAATGGATACAAGACAGCAAAAAACCTGCAACAAACATTAAATTGGGAACAAAAGCTGCACGGAAAGTACCTACAATTTATAAATTACTTTTTAATATTAAATCGCGACTGTCAAAAAAAAACACCATTGAATTGTTTCAATGTCATTATCATTAATTTAGGTCTTTTGTTAGTAAATGAAATCAACAACACAAAATGTAATTTAATTAAAAAGCACAGGAACAAGCACTGTTGTCATAAAAATGATGAAGAGGCGTCGCCGGCTCAAGCTCTTGATCAAGGTATTTAGGTAATTGTGGAGCGAGATTGTCTATATCACTTCCACGCCTCTCAAAAGGCGCCATCAAAATTTTATTTTACGGTGAAAACTGGAAAATGGCGTCCCTTGCTATCGGTCGCCCAGAGCGACCGCTATTCTTACCCCAGGGCCACGCTGTGAATAGGGAACACTTTTGAAATGACGTCACTCGCCAAATCTCTTCAAAAATGCCAAGAATCTATGTATTTAAGATTGTTTTTTTGGAATCTTTTTGTATTTTTATTTCAATTCCAAATTTTTTTTGTTACTTTTACGGTCATCCCGTTAACCTATATCGAAAATACAAACTGAAATATAGATGCACAGAAAAAACCAGAAAAATAAGACGTTCCACACGGAACGGAATGCCGAGGACCTGGGTTCGATTCCCAGCGCTGGTTTTATTTTTCTGGTTTTTCTGTGCATCTATATTTCAGTTTGTATTTTCGATCTATGTATTTATCGCTTTATAATTATAGCCTCAGCTTTTCGACTAATAAACAAGATTTATACTTTACTAGTAGCCACTTATTTCAAATGGAGCACAATTTTTCACCACAGGAAAACCATAATGGTATTTCCGAGCGCTTTGATTTCAACGGTCCCCTGGTTTGAGACAATCTTTACCAAAGTCGTATATTCTTGGTGGTTTAGTGAACCTCTAGAGGTTTTATGAGCTTCGTAAATATAATAAACCTGCGTGATAAATCCAATGAAGTCTGGCGGGCAGACTTGGAATTAAGAGTCTAAACCATAATAAAATGTTGCTCACTTTTGCGCGCTTATAACTTGACACTCTGCCAAATAACATCAACCAATATCTTGTTGCAAACTACACTAAATACATACATATTAGAAAAAACAGCCAACTGCGAGTCAGACTTGCGCACCGAGGGCTCTGTACAAATTTAGATAAATAGAGAGAAATAAACGGGTACTTGGGTATTTAAACGTTCTCTAAAATTCCACCCCTGAAGGCGTTTGTTATATATGTAGGTAGGTAAAATACAATTCAATGGAAAAACAATCGTGTAAACAAAGCAATTTTTCATGATTACTCCGTAGTTATTTACATTTGAACGCCAATCCCGATCATATTCACATCTCAATGAACTCACCACTGTTTTTAACAATCATTTTATCATTAAATAATCGTGTAAATATGTTTATTTTTTTTATATAATTAATTGGAAGACGAAAATCCGTTATATTTGTCAAATTGACATGATATTTTTTTCCTCGCCGAAGTCTGTCTAGTCTCTGGAAATTTAGTGCTGTACCTACAAAATTAATTATTTGTCTGAACCAACCTTACCTACCGATAATTATGGCTGGCTCTGCAAATTGGGGAATTTTATTGGTCGTAGAGCGTATTCATAAGCATGCCTATTAATTTATTCGTAGATATTAATTATTTGTGTTAAGTTACACTATTTAATGAAAGTTTATAAAGGTTTCTAATCCTATCCTACTATCCTACTTCCTACTATATCCTACTTTTCCTACTAATCCTATCCTACTTATATTATAAATGTGAAAGTTTGTGAGTGAGTGAGTGAGTATGTTTGTTACTTCTTCACGCTGAAACGGCTGGACGGATTTAGATGAAATTTAGCAAAAAGTTAGTATATAAACATAGGATACTTTTTATCCCGATATTCCCACGAGATAGGGATAAAATCTTGAAGTAACAACCGCTGGGCTTAGAGTCATGAAATTTGGTACCTATGTAGATAGTTTGACATCTGGAATAAAACATAGCCTACTTTTTATTCCGATATTCCCACGAGATAGGGATAAAATTTGAGAGTCATGAAATTTGACCATGATTGTTTTTAATGTAATGTCAGTCAATGAAAACAACGATTTAGTTTTCGGGAATTCCCACGGGAATTTTTAAAAAACCCGGTATTTCAGCTGCTGGACCTAATGATTTACGTGTGCGAAGCCGCGGGTAAACACTAGTTGGACGATAAAATAGTATTATAGTACAAATTATGTAGATTTCTATTTTTCATATATTTTTTTTCTATTTACTAATATCATATTATCCGTTACTTAGTGCCCATAACACAAGCTTTGCTAAGCTTACTTTGGGACTAGGTCAATTTGTGTGAATTGTCCCGTGATATTTATATTTTATTTTATTTTATTTATATTTACTGTGGAGTCTATTTTTGGACCAAAAAACCATTTTGAATCACTTCCCTGTGTCTACTCTCATTTCCCTGTTTTATGTAAATTTAAAAATACCTTTTCAAAATAAATAAATATTCAAAATAATGATTTACCGCTGATTGAGCATTCACATCACTAGAGCTAACGTCAGTCAGTCAGTCAGCCAGTCGTCAGTCAAGTGTCAATGTCAGTCGCCACTGTTTACCAGATTGCTTGATTCTATTGAATTCAAATATAAGTAAGTTTGTATGAGTCATGATTAGGTTGATTTTGAAATTCGAAAATTTGCACAATCTAAATTTCAAAATGTATTGAGTTTTTTCATACAAAATCTGAGTCAGTTTCGTGACGCCCATAATGTACCGAGTGTATTAAAAAAAAGTGACGTTTTTTTCTTTAGAACATTGTTTTAAGCTATCGGAATCGATAGTGCTCTTGATTCTAAGTAGGAATACCATATTATTGAAAAAAAGAAAAGGTACACTTTTTTGTGAATGCCCATTAATATGCTATAAGCAAAGAACCCTTCATCACGTCTTACCTGTCTAGTGATATGCAGACTAACACATTGGAGGAAAGGTACAGTCCAAAAGCTCTCAGGACGAGGAAAATTTTGCACGCCAAGTTGCCCGCTATCCACGCGTTTGTTGTTCGCCAGCCGATCTGCGAACAAATTTTGGATAGTAAATACTCGTCTAATCTTAGTAGGTATTTTGTTTGTTTGTTTGTTTATACTCTTTATTGTACTAAAAGGAAAAACAAACAGGTTACAGAAAGAAAGTTAAGTGTTAAGTACAAAGGCGGACTAATCCCTGAAGGAAACTCTGCCAGTCAACCATTGAGTGGTAGAGAAGAGCAATCAAAAAACAAGGATCGACAAATAGAGCAAAACATTTGAATAAATATAATGCATTCTGTAAACCCCAAATACCTAACTGAAATTACTGGCACTTGAGGTATCCCATCTTAGGCTTCTAGGTTGGTTGGTATATATAAAACATATCTATAATAGTTGTTATTATTTTTTTAATTTTGCGATCACAACTATACACAGACGTTATTCACACAATTGAATAAGTTTTCTGGGTAAAAAAAATATTGTTCTATTTATTTAATCAGATTATCATAAATTATTGGAGACGTATTTTTTCTTTTCAATGCCTATCAATTTAAAAATAACAAAGATGAAGCTCGTTAAAGTTCGGGAGTGGGGGCTCGTGACGTCACCTTGTGCTGTGCCCTTAGTGTAAGTTCGGGAGTGGGGGCTCGTGACGTCACCTTGTGCTGTGCCCTTAGTGTAAGTTCGGGAGTGGGGGCTCGTGACGTCACCTTGTGCTGTGCCCTTAGTGTAAGTTCGGAAGTGGGGGCTCGTGACGTCACCTTGTGCTGTGCCCTTAGTGTAAGTTCGGGAGTGGGGGCTCGTGACGTCACCTTGTGCTGTGCCCTTAGTGTAAGTTCGGGAGTGGGGGCTCGTGACGTCACCTTGTGCTGTGCCCTTAGTGTAAGTTTTCGGGACGTCTCGGCGGCGCTCAATTTGTGACGAACACCTTGTGCTCGTGCCCTTGAGATTTTCGAAGTTCGGACTGTGGGGCTCGTGACGTCACGTGGGAACTTTAACTGGGTTTAATTGGCCAGCTATATAGCCATTACTAAGTATATTTTTCGAAGCATTCTTAGCCGTTGATAATTATACCTTAGGCACTAAATTCTCAAGCATTCTTAGCCGTTATAATTCTCCTTGAATTTTTTGAAATTTTTTCACTCGACTGATTATATTTTAGAGAGGGGATGCTCGATTTTGATGAAAATTTGCACTTTTAAGTTGAATATTTCGCAAACAGATCACTGAATCGAAAAATCATCAAAACTTCGATTAACAATTAGTACTAATTGTTGATCGAAGCGTCAAAAGGTTGAAAGACCTATCCAACAATACCCCACACTATTAGTTAGTCGAGAAAAAAAAACATTCCCACTTTACGTCTCAAATGGGAAGGGTTGTAGTGACTGAAATCTGGTCATGATTTGTTACTTTAGGCTACGAATCATCATCATCCCAGCCTATATACGTCCCACTGCTGGGCACAGGCCTCCTCTCAGAACAAGAGGGCTTGGGCCATAGTTCCCACGCGGGTCCAGTGCGAATTGGGAACTTCGCACGCACCATTGAATCGCTTCGCAGGTTTGTGCAGGTTTCCTCACGATGTTTTCCTTCACTGCAAAGCTCGTGGTAATATAAATTTCAAATGTAATTCCGCACATGAATTTCGAAAAACTCAGAGGTGCGAGCCGGGGTTCGAACCCACGACCCTCTGCTTGAGAGGCGATAGGTCAAACCACTAGGCCACCACGGCTCTACGAATCATCAGTATAAGAAAATTGCCACAAAGTATATAGATAACTGAGTTAGGGGATGTTTCCATCGATACGGAGCAAAGCGAGGACATTTATAATAACAATAATAATAAATACACTTGTCATGCTCGTAAAGTTCGTTTTTATGCTAGATCTAAGTGACAAAATGACTTTTTATGCTGTAGTGCATAAAGTAAAATGTTTGTCTTAAAACAAGGTAATCAACTGCCAAAAGCCACAAACAAAAAAGTTTCTAAAAATATTTTTTTATTTTTTAAGAAACTAAAAGCCATCAAATAAAAGGTACCTACTAAATTAAACATTGATTTCACTGTTGCTTTATATATTTAATTTCCTCTCAATCATAGTGAAAAGCAGTGTATAACTCGAGCATTAAACCCATTTTCACCTCGACGTGTCTATCCACCCTCGCCGTACCAGGTCAGGTGGCTATATGAACGACTCGGGTTATGGCGAATGGCTCGTTTTATGCTCTTGTTGTACAATCTACTATTATTTCGGGCAACTTGGCCCATACAAAGAATACCTTACAGATTAACATACAATGTGCCCTGTAATATATAATGTACCCTGGATCCCTTTCAACATCATCATTATCATCATTAATTAGCCGTAAATATAACTTAAACATAATTTCCATGAACATGTTTATTTTATAATTTACAATACAATAAATTTTCTTTTCACCTTAGCACCTCAAACAGGCGGATTTTGCTATGAGAAATCAGTGAGACAAAGTAACTTTTTAATTATTTTTTTTAAATGCTGAGTACGGGTCTACTCACGTAATTCCAGATATTTGAACTTTACTTTGATCTGTCATTTCATTTCAGCACGAAAAACGAGAGATAGGATCAAATGTGTTGATGAAAATCTTAAATTAAATTTATGGTATTAGAAATATATCGATACCTAATAAATTACGTGACAACGAAATATTTCCAAAATGTTAATTTTCCCGATCTTTTAATAAAGTATGCAACCTCGTTGCATGAAAGCCGCTTCTCTTGTTTTTTTTTATTAAAGAATTTCCGTATATTGCCTCTACAGTTGGAATAAATATTTGTTAAATTGAATGATTTTGTAACAGATCTATAAGTGAAATCTTAATAAAATCATATTTAACATTTATAATAAATTATGCGTTTATTGTGCAACCTTTTTAATGACCTCAAGATGAGGCTTTTTGCAGTATTAAAAAATAAGTATGACGTATTTTACAAGAAGTTCTCAGTTCAAATTACAATGCATGTTATGAGTATGAGATTTGTATTGTACCTACTGGACCCTTTTTTTCTGGTAGCGTAAATTAATGATTAAATCATTTACGTGTGATTGCTGGCCTTTTCTGCACGAAATAACTACAACATACACCATTTTCTACGAGCTTCATTCACCGGTACGGACAATCAAACATGAGGACCTGTCGCGGCCAACTTTGGTTTTCATAAACGATGACGGCCAAATGGCCATATAGCATTGGGCAGAGGTAAAATAGATGCAAAGGCTCAATCCCGTCTTAAATTATCTAAGCTATAAGCTGTTAAACAGAATAATATCATCTATATACTTTCTTGGAGTGCTACTTACTTAATAAAAGGACGAATCTCTTATAATTTCGCTCTCAGCATAATAAATCTTATTTTTAGTGATGTTGAGTGTAAATAGAAGACATATTACAAACCTTAATGTAATTTTGCCACACATCTTAGCCCTCAGAACGTAGAACGAAGTAGATAATAATATTATTTATTCTTAGTATCTAAGCGTACCTACAATAATAAATGCCTGGGAAAAACTTATTTCAAAACGAAAAGAAAAGTAATTTCAAGTTTATACAGAATTCCACTGGTACAGTCGGGTTCATAAACTTGTGAGAAAAAAAATTAATTAAAAAATATCTGAACACGACTCTCTTGTTAACGGCGTAGAAGCGTGTCCAGATATTTTTGATAAAATTTTTGCTCACAAGTTAATGAAGTCGACTGTACCATACATAATTTAAGTACTTTTTTCGTACTCGTAATTCAAACTTCCGTAACATGTTTCACAAGACTTTGAAATGCAATGAAAAACGGTTCAACGATTTATGCCACCGACATCATAGAGTAAATACATACTTTACGCTTATAAAATTACTTCTTCAATGAGGGCTATCGTTTTTTGTCTTTCTAGATGGCGCCACTGTTGCGCGAGGTTTTTAAGTGTGGCTTTCAAAGTCTGTTATTACGGGCGAAAAAACAAAGTTTAGATTAAAATCATATTTAATACACCTTAAAACCGTACCGTAAAAATATCGAGCAACCACAGTACTTGCAATGTTCCTATGTATGTCAGAAAATCTTGCAAGTCTATTAAATATATTATGCCTACTGATTGTTAATAATCGATTAATTGTAAATTATGATCTTACTTTACAAAATCCTATTTAAGATTTTCCTCTTGATGTGTTTTCCAAATTTCTATTTTTTCCCCCTTTTACGTTTCCTTACGTCTGTGGCAAATAAATATGATAACCGCTTCTCCGCCAAAAACAAAAAAAATCGTGAAAGATAATTTTCATGCTCTTATAATATCTTATAATGATCGAATTCGCTTAAAATTTAAGAAGGATATTTTATGTAAGATGTGATGACGTATTTGGGATGGTTCTCTGCGGGTTCGCACAATTTTTTTTTTTGACAAATGTTCAATTTCCCAAAT
The DNA here is from genome assembly GCF_025370935.1 of Choristoneura fumiferana. Classification (NCBI taxonomy): domain Eukaryota; kingdom Metazoa; phylum Arthropoda; class Insecta; order Lepidoptera; family Tortricidae; genus Choristoneura; species Choristoneura fumiferana. The sequence goes on from NC_133479.1 coordinate 1,605,787, forward strand.
GTTTTATTTCCCAAGTCACGATTTCCTCTGAAACCATACTATTTTCGGAACTTTCATAAAACAAACCTTCCAAACCTACTGTGCTCTATAAGAAAACACACTGAGAAAAAAATTTGGTTTCGGAGAAATTTGATAGTTGGGAAATTAAACATTTGCCAAATGAAACATTTGGCACACAATAGTTATGCGAAAATGCAGTACACATCTTAAGGATGACAAAGCAACAGCCCAAGCTCTCTCTTTCTGAGAGGCCTGTGCCCAACAAAAAAGAAGCAAAAAGAAGTGTGTTTTCGAAATTCCCACAGGATAGAGAACTTTGCTTATTTATTACTTAACCACAAGTGCAAAGTCGCGAAATAAAGGAATCGTTTTCATCGCCTGAATCAATCTTTTCCAAAAACTTCACGAATTTCCACCCGTATGGGAATGTGTACCATCAGCCAAATATGTGGTCGTTCGCATGTCATAAAACAATAACGCCAGTAGACGTGTCTGTGAACTTGAAAGTTCGACTTTAGCGACATATTGATTTGATAGGAACTTGTTTAAAATTGAGAGACCACTTATTTGGCTGATGGTATATCGAAAGAAATGCTTACCTATGGGTAGAGATTAGGTTCCATATTTTAGCGAGATTGATTTTGGCGAATATTATTATTATTTCCATTCTGTGCAGAAAATAAATGTTACTAAACTGGTTTAGTATGTGATTGGGATTTATATAAATAAGCATCAATTGCTTATTATTTTTAGCTGTGATTTCTTTCTTTTTTTGTGCCGAAGTTTAGTAAATAAATTTATTATTTCTTTCTTTCAAATGTGCTGCAGGTGTACAGGCACAATTTTTCACTCACTGTCTCAAACTGTTCATCGGTGACCTCGAAAAAATTTTTAAAAGCTAAGCAGTCTCGTGGGAAGACAGAACTAGGAATAGTTGCAGGTGTTAGGACCTTGTGCAAGGTCCGCCCGGATTTCTACCACCATCTTGCTCGCTAATCCTGCCATGAAGCAGCAGTGCTTGCACTGTTGTGTTTCAGCGTGGAGAGTAAGACAGCCGGTGAAATTACTGGCACGTGAGGTATCCCATCTTAGGCCTCTAGGGTGGCAACGCGTCTGCAATCCCCTGGTGTTGCAGATGTTTATGGGCGGTGGGGATCTCTTACCATCAGGAGACCCACTTGCTCGTTTGCCATCCAGTCGTATAAAAAAAAATTAGAAAACCTGACCACGAAACTTGAAGTCCCGAGTTCGTTCCGGGTCGGGACAGATATTTGTATGAGTTTCCTAGTACCCATTACCATAACACAATATTTTCTTAGTTTGGGACTAGGTCAATTGGTGTCAAGAGTACCGTGATTTTTTCATTTTTTTATTCTTGGCTACAGGAGAGTGCTTAGGTAGAGCATCAAACCTAATCTGCTTGGCAATCTGGGGCTAATTTGGGTAACTTTTTAATTTGGGTATTTGAGAACTATAAAATGTGTTCCTCCTAAGTTTTAAAATAAGCATGTCGGTGGAAATCACGTTCTGTGGACACCCCCTCTGACTATAATAACCAACTTAGCTCAACATTGCATCTTAACTGTTTTGCAGCACTATGAAACTGCGTTGCGAGACTTGCATCTTTTTACATGTAATGTTTTTGATGGGTTCTTTTTTCCGAAACAGCCCAGGAATCACACCCAATGCTGCAAGAACTCAACACGTTATCATATTATCAATTCAGAACGGCTAAATTTACATAATTTGTTTTTTTTTTCATTATGTTTTTAATTACCAGGACAAGGTCTGTTTTATGAATCAAAATGTTTAAAAATTCTAGGGAAAAATTAAAATTTTGGCTGATAAATATTTCATTCAAAAAGTGATTGAGTCAATGAAAAAGATGATAATCTTCAAGAATATTTTCAGAATATTTTAGTTGTTTTGTAAAAGGAGTATCTCTACCTATGTAAAAATTATAAATACCCGGTGGGCAGCTTGTGGATCCAGCGCTGCAGCTCTGGTTACACAGGTCTACAGCACGGCACATGCTGAGCTGAGTCCTTTCGGCATCACACTAAGTACAGCGCAACGTCTCTAATTTTTCTCTCTTTCTCTATTTATGTTTTTATTGTGTTTTGTTGTGATATGGTGAGTTTTTTATGTCAATAAAATGTTGTGAGTTTGAGTTTGTATAGGTATATAAATCAATACGTTTTTACATATTTAATAAAACAACAAAGTTAAAACTACTACTGCTAAGACCACCATGGTTTTTACAGATTGGTTAAAAACAATCCGTTTTTGGCGAATTAAACTTCGTCCGACTGTTTAACTTATGTATTTTAATGATGGTATTTACATTTAATTTTCACGTTATTAACTTATTATCTTTGAATACCCTCATTTGTTTGTTCCATTTTACTTCAACCGAAACCAATTACAAGTTAAACATCAAAACAGCTGCAGAAATTCGTATTTACACTCCGGTTGAAATCCTGCGTGTTGTTTATAAATTTGGACAAAACTTTGTTTGAATGGAAGCACGATTTCACATGAACTTGCTGGACAAAACCCTTTGAAACAAATACTTACCGTCAAAGTCCTATTATTTTATTTATTTTAGCGTTTTAAATAATCGCTTCCCTTATTTATTATCTTAACCTTTATTGGGCCTCTGGTTGTTTCCTTCTCCGCCCACAAGGATTGGCTCTTACGATTTAAGACATTTATACCTCCTACGTACTTTTTAAATCCTATTACGATTTTCCGTGTCCGACATTACCCCATTCATAAAAAACCAGCCAAGGGCCCAAGATAGAGTTTCGTAGCCGTTACAAAATAATCAAGTAATACTTTTCTAAAGATTTTGTGTTTTTGTACTGAATCTTCCAAGTTTAGGAAAGGTACATTCTACACCTCCGGCTGTCATGTACTCTTAAACTAATAATAAATCTCAAGCAACCTGAGCCATTATAGTTTTTTTGATATACTAATAATATTAATTTCAGCTTTTAGAGGGGGGACGCTCGATTTTAATGAAAATTAGCACTTTAAAGTTGAATACTTTGCAAACAGATCACTCAATCGAAAAATCATCTCCACAACTCCTCAATTATTTTAAAAAGACCTATAGATGTAAATAGGTACACCTTTGAGGTACACCAAAAAACATTTTTTTTTCAAAAATGTATAATATGTATACCATTTAGTCGGCACAGTTGCTACATATAATATCTATGAAATTACAACTTTTTAGCACTGATAGTCTTTGAGCAAAACCGCAGACGGACGGACAGACAGACATAGCAAAACTATATTATAAGAGGGTTCCGTTGGCTACGGAAACCTAAAAACCGGCCAAATACCAAGTCGCAACATGTTCAGGTTGGGGTTCCCTAATACGTGCATTCAAATACATATTATTAACTTTTGATTAACTCGTAAACTTGTAAAGTCTAGTAAGCTATGATCGTTTTCTATTTTACCAATATGAGTTCTTTCAGATTTTTCACGCCATCGGTTTAGCCTAATATTTTGTAAACGGATCCCTAAATTAAAAGGTGATCGTAGCAAACCTGCAATGTTTTAAAAGATTTATCCACTATGGGACGACGAAAAGGAAGACGAGAAAAAATATATGATCCCGCATTACAAATTTAGAAAATTTCTGATGCCGTAAACTGTAAATCATTAAAAGATTTAAATTGAAACGCCCCAAAGTTATGCAAAATTTCTAACACAAGCTAAATTGGAGCGCCTTTCTATAACTATTTCACACAGTAAAATCGGATTTAAAATGGTTTTACGCTCAAAAGACATCGGTATTCAAAGTACTTAGTAGACTATGAACTAGTCCATTTAAAAGCGCGACTCATTGTCAGACATTAAAAGCACTACTATATCCACTAAATTCACATGATTTATTTCCTATAAAAAACTAACCAAGTGTGAGCCATGCACAGATAGGGTTCCGAGCTAACTGTGGCAATTATACCTACAATACTAGCTGTTGCTGCGACTCCGTCCGCGTCGAATTTGTTTATCGCTATCCCCTGGGAACTACGCTATTTTCCGGGATAAAACCTATACCGGGTGTGGCCTGTAATATGAGCAAATAATTAAAACACAGATCATACTCAACATTAGTTCAGCTACTTTCAAAAATAATATTTTCACCTCACTAGCTCGAAAAAGCTGTCTTTATCCTTCGAAATCTGCGTGGAAAGTCGCTTTTTATCCTCTTGGCTGGAAAGAGTTTTTGAAATTCGAACGTTATCGTGAACGGGTGCCGCCTGAAAATACATATCAACCACTTACTTTCGCAACCTCGTATCTGGCCACAATATTGCTTTAGAATCATCTTACGATAGTGTTGATTTGTTGTATACATTTCGGGTAGATACGAGGTTGAGGAAGTAAGCGTTGAATATTGACGTGTTCACAAAGAAAGTTCTTCATACATTGTTGAATTAATATTTAAATCTGTTAATTATTCTGTTATTTTATTCTTATTACTAAACATTTATTTAGTAATAATATAGCTCATTTCAGATTACTGAAATGATTCCAAATGCGTCTATAATTACAAAAAAAAAATACAGAACAAACAAGAAGAAAATAGGATATCAAATGATGAAAAGGGATTGGGAAACACACCCGAGAAAAAAAAGCACAATGACACGTTCTAAAACGTGGTTTGTCATTATTTTATGAATATAAATGCGTCAGTGTTTTCATTCTTGTTATTAGATATTGTATTGTTGTTATTTATTACTACCAAAAAAAATAGATAACATTTATTTACATTTTGTTCTATTACATAAGTTTTTTCGTCTTTATTCACAAAAAATAACGACAAATAGGTAGATAGATATGTGGTCAAATTCAGAACGCACCTACCGGAGGGAAAAAGGTCACACTGTATTACCAATTCTAGTACCTAATAATTATTTTAATTTTAAGTAGGTTTAGCTTCTTGCATAATTAAATGTAAAAATTACTGGCTAACTCACTTATCAACTTCCAACCCAAACCCTGCGGATCTAGAAAGCTGAACTTATACCTACTTGGACTTCGAAATTCCCTCTTTATGGAGACAAGAACGTGGATGTATTTTATATTACCATGGGATGAGAATTCTGCGATTTAGAAGAAGCCATTCATTGTATGAAAAAGGGAAAATCTAAAGACTCCATTATTTTTAAAAGTCGCTGAACTGATGTTGTTCAGTTTGACGAGTACGATCTATGTTTGCTCGTATTACGGCCACACCCGGTATGATTCCCCGAGACTCTAACTATCTTTATACCGAATTTCATCTAAATCGGTTTAGCGGTTAAGTTGAATAAACTAATACATATTATTTAAATTTTACGGCAAACATAACAATAGTTAAAGCATTACAAAGAAAATTTGACTAATAGTATCTTTAACTACTGATCAATCAACGGGCACTAAGACGTGAAAAGGTAACAAATAAACAGACTTACAAACTTTCGCATTTATAATATTGGTGTGATTTATAAAATCTTTGGTCGCAATATTGTACGATTAATATTGGTCTCGAAATACAGTAAACGAACCCGAGCGGGGGGCGAGACACAGGCGGAGAGGGGAGGGGATAGAGCGCGCATATAAATATGGCGGCCGCGCGAACTTGCTGAGCTTCTCCCGCCGTCGTCTTGGGATCCCTTGGTAGGTAACACGACGATCTTCTTGGTCGGTCGCCGAGCACGTGTACTACTTCATCTTTTCCTGGGAAGGTCCTCGTCACTCGTCCTCGCGGCCATTTGTTGCGAGGGAGGTTCGAGTCGCAGATGACCACGTCTCCGATGGCTGGGCTGACTCCACTGCTGAAGGGCTCCCGCCCGCCGGTGCTGGAGTAAGGGTAAGTACTCGCGTACCCAGCGCAGCCAGAATGTATCGGCGAGTAGCTGAGCGCGCCGCCAGTGTTGGCGCGCGCTGCTATCGTACTCGCTGAAGGTGCGGGAGCGGCTGAGTGGCAGTCTGGCCCCAGCAGTATGTGGTTGGGAGTCAGCGCTGGTGGGTCATCGAGTTCCACTGCCACGTGGGTCAGAGCGCGGGAATTTACTGTCGCCTCGACCTCAGCTTCTTGTAGTGCTTCGGTTAATTCGCGGTCGGCACTTTTGAAGGCAGTGGGGTTGTCACTCCACAATTCGGTGGGGCACCCGCGTAGAGCGATGAAGCGGCGGAGGGCGTTGATTGCGGAGTCGGTACTGAGCGAGACCGCTACCTCTAGGTGTACGGCCCTCGAAGTCATGCAGGTGAAGAGGGCGACGTGTCTTTTTCTCGGTGGCGGCCTACGGTGACTTCCAGGGGCCCGAAATAATCTAAGCCTGTGTAGGTGAAGGGCCTTGCGTGGTGGGCGAGGCGCGCCGCAGGTAAGTCGCCGGTTGCTGGGGCCGCGGGTTTTGCCTTTTTTATTCGGCATATTGCGCAGAGGGCGATCGCCTCCTTCAACGGCGTTCGTATTTTCGTGATGTGGACCCGCTGTCTTAACTCGTTGACGACGATTTCGGTGTCGCCGTAATGCAGTGAGTTTTTCGTGCACGTGGGAAATATATAGTTTCGTATATGGATGTTTCCCATCTAGTACTGCCGGACGCATCGTTTCTTGTAACACGTCGTTTGCCTCCGTGATGCGACCTCGCAGTCGTATCGTACTGCACTCGGGCGAGTCGGTCGTCTTTGTCTGTCGCGCGGTCGACAGCACGCGCTCTCTCTCTCTCTCGCGTAGTTATCTGCCTGCGACGCGCGCACCCATAGCGACTCGGCCGCGGCCGAGGTAGTGCGCGTTTAACACGACGAATTTTCTTTGGTTTTTAGGTGCAGCGGCTGGTTTGACGGACTGGCGGGCGCGGGTGTTGCTTTCGTTCCAGGCTCCGTCTTGCTCGCAGTTAGCGCGCGTCCTCTTTCTACGCGCTGCCGCGACTGTTTCTGGGCCAGCTGGCGTGGGGTCGTCGCCCTTGCGGCGGCAGAGGGCGATGAACTGTAGCGCGCGTGCCGTAGCTCGTAGCAGGCGCGTCCACTTCGAAAACATCTCTATTTGAGGTAAATGAGCGTGTTCTTGTTCTTGCCGCATTTGTATGGTGTGGCAACTTTGTTTCTCCTCGCCTGTCGCGGGGATCGCGACTTTATGTTCCGCGGGCCACGTCGCTTCAGGCTGGTAGAGGAAGCGCGGCCCGAGGAACCAGCGGTGTTGCTCGTTAAAGTCGGCGGGGGTGGCTCTTGTAGCATCGTCGACGACGTTGTCGGCCGATGGTAGCCACCGACACTCGTCTTTCTTTGTCGCGTCTTCGATCTCTGCAAGGCGGTGCGCTACGAATGTTTTGTAGGTGCTGGGCTCGGCGCGTATTCATGCGAGCACCGTGCGCGAGTCGCTTCAATAGATTCGATGCGCTATTGTGTAATCGTGTTCGTCGCCTACTGACTTCGCTAATCGCACGCCCAGGACGGCGGCTTAGAGCTCGAGTTGGAGCACGGAGATAGGTTTGGTGGGCGTGACCCGGCTCTTCGCGGCGGCTAGGGCGATCTGGATGCTGCCATCGGCTCTTGTTATTCGCCAGTACACAGCGGCGGCGTAGGCTTCCTCGCTAGCGTCTACGAAGGTGTGTTGTTCGTAGCGCTCGGTGGCCATTTTATCGTAGCACCGCGGTATGTCCATGTTTCGTAGGCTGTGTTGCTGCCGAAGCCACTCGCTCCATCTCTCATGCAGCTCTTCTGGTATAGCGTCGTCCCAGTTTGTGTTGTAGCGCCACGTGTTTTGCATAATTCTTTTTGCTGGCGTGGTGATTGGCGAGATGAGGCCCAGCGGCTCGAAGGTTGACATAATGATGCTGAGTGCTTCTCTTTTCGTGGGCGGGCGGCGATCGTCTAGCACCTCGGGCGGAGCTCTTTTAGTGTTAAGGCGGAAACGGATGCAGTCCTTTTTCGTGTCCCACAGCAGGCCGAGCGTTTTCTCCATCTCGCTCCCGCCGATGGGGACTGTCGTTCCCTCTCGCTCTGCGCACTCGATGACTGTGTTTATTGCATGTCGCTCGTTTGTAGCCCATCCACGCAGTTGAAAGCTTGTTTGTGTACATGGTCGACATCTTTTATTGTGCGAGTTGCTTCGTTTATTGTGGCGAAGCTTTGTAGATAGTCGTCCATGTAGTGGTTCTTTTCTATGGCGCGCGCAGCTTCCGGGATTGCGCCGCGTGTTCTTGTGCATTTCTGTTCTTTATATACAGCACGGTGCATGGTGATGACGACGCGCCGAATATGACCGATGTCATGCGGTACTCTTCCGGCGGACCTTCGCGGCAGTCGCCCCTCCATAGAAAGCGGAGGGCGTCCCGATCTTCATCGCGGATTTTCACCTGCATGAACATCTCTTTTATGTCAGCTGAGACCGCCACGCTGTACTGCCGGAATTTCATGATGACGCCAGGCAGGGACTGCAGCAGGTCAGGTCCGGGCAGCAGCATGTCGGTGAGACTGCGGCCGTGTGATTTGGCCGTGGCGTCGTGCAATACTCTTATTTCTGGCTTTTCTGGGTTAAGTGAGGTAGGTACCACGTCTTTTTGCTTTTTGTCGCGCGCTCGGCGTAACGCGACGTGAGCAGATTATTGATGCGCTCGTTGTATTGTTTTTTCAATTCTTCGTCGCGATCTAATTTTCTCTCGAGCGTGTATAGGCGTTTGATTGCGTCTTGTTTATCGCACGGCATGTCGCTGTCCTCTTCCCGCCACAGCAGGCAGGTCTCGAATCGCCCGTCGGGTAGGCGGCGACTTTTCTTGTCTGTCTGTTGCAGCGCTCGTAGTTCGGGATCGCTGCTCTGCCGCCTGGGTTCGATGGACAATGATTCGGGCGCGAAGTATTTTTCATCATTTCTTCGATGGGCTTGGTTGGCTCCGGTGTGGTAAGGTGAGCACAGAAAAACGCTATCGGCATCGCTTGTGTGGTGCGGCAGCCGTGCAGTACCCATCCCAGTGACTTCCCCTGTGACGTCTACTAACCTATTCGAAATTTCTTTAAAAAGTTTTAAAGCGCTAAGACCCCACGGTCCAAGGGTCTCGACACTGAATGCGACAAAGTCGTATCGTCGTAAGTATTTTATGTTTAGTATAGGTACTTTTAATAATATTGTTATGCCTTATAAATAAAATTTACATTATAAAATTATATACCAAATTTCAAGTCAATCCGTCCACTGTAAGTAGGTCAAAATGAACTTACAAGTTTTGACCCAACAACAACAACAAACAGGGAAAGTTAAATAAAAGCTTGTAATATGTTAAAACGAATACTTTCATTAGGTACCTATATACTTAACTCTTTCAACTAGTCATATATATTAACTTAGGTACTTTCCTCAAAATCACGATATAATCGATACGATACACAATGAAAAACCTCAGTAATGTGAATATTGTCGAATGTGAATGGTTGAACTGAAAACGCCATCACCGATACTATACGTTGGCGACGGGATATACCTACCCGCGCATTGTATGGAGCTGATAAAAAAATCTACGAAGGTATCCTTTCTTTATTGAAATTGCTGTTATATGAAAACTGGTAAAACTTAGCTTTCAACATTTCAAAACTTGTAAAATGAACCGCCAACCACACCCAGATCACCAGAAGATTGCAGATGTATACCAGGCTAAGGTCTAATAGCTCATAATGCCTCTAATTTTACAGACTGTCTTACTCTTCACGCCGAAAACAGTAAGATGTAAGAATACGTTACACATACCCACTAATATTATAAATGCGAAAGTTTGTTAGTCTGTTTGTTTGAAACTTCATCACGTCTAAACCGCAGAACCGATTTAGGCGAAATTCGTTATACAGATTTATTTATTATATATATTTATAGAGTTTTTATCCCAAACAATTGCATAGTTCCCGCAGGATAGCAATACCTAAACGAATTCTACGCAGACATTTCATCAAATAAGATACCTACGGGTCAACCACGGGTCAGTTCTATGTATAAAAAAACCTGCCAAGTGCGATTTGGACTCGTGTACGAAGGATTCCGTACTATAATCTATACAATATTAGAGATTAGCAATAAAAAAGCCAAAAAAAAACAAGTTTGTTGTATGGGAGCCCCCTTAAATATTTATTTTATTTTAATTTAATTATTTATTTGTAAAGTGATTATACAATCGAATACTCTGTGAATATTTCAAGCATCACCTGTTGCCGTTAAGTATTAATATCGAGCAAAAAACGGCAGAAAAAACACGTTTATTGTATGGGAGCCCCCCTTAAATATTTATTTTATTCTGTTTTTAGTATTTATTGTTATAGCGGTCACATTAATACATAATCTGTGAAAATTTCAAGTGCCTAGCCATTACGGCTCAAAAGATAGAGCCATGTGACAGACGGACGGACAGAAAGACAGACAGACAGACAGCGGAGTCTCAGTAATAGGGTTCCATTGGCACCCTTTGGGTACGGAACCCTAAAAATGGAAGCAACGGGCCAAACCGCTCACGTAAAACTGGTGTTCGTAATATCACAGTCGTTTTCGAATAGAGGTCTTGAGCATACCCACATGTAAATGTCGTTTGCATAATTGTATAAGCTTTGAGTCGGCAGATGTCCTGCCTCTAAAGCTACGGATTCCTATAAACTCAGTCAGACGCCCTTTTGAGTTGTAATCAAATGTTTCACAGCATCATTACACCGCGGTACGTTCGTAAAGGCTGAAATATTCACGATGAGAACCACAAGATACTAATGTCACTATGCCATACAAGTTAATAAAAACAAAAAAAAACAAATTATGATTTGGCTCAAAAAAATACATGTAATCCTAAATTTTCACCCTTTTACCACCAACCCCCCTTTTTTAATAGCGATATTAGATATTACTTTAATATTTTTCAACCCTTGGTGGTCGATAACTGATCAATTATCACTCGATCCCAGTAGGGTTGAGAACGAAGCCGGTCTCCTGTCTTTCTCAACAAGCTTTCTCTCACTCCCAAAAGCGTATGTACTAAGTATTACGTTAATAAAATCCTAACATTAAAAGTTTAGCTAAAAGTTAACACGACATTCATTGTCTGTTAGGAAGGCGGTCAAAAATGTTTGTGACCAAACCCCTTCGAAACGGCTTGACCGATTTTTACGAACTTTTTTGTGTATATTTGGTAGGTCTAAGAGTAGAATGTAAGCTATTTTTCATACTTTTACGCGGACGGAATCGCGGGTACAGCTAATAGTAAGTATATAAATTTTAAGCATTTATTAAACTTTTACACCTAGCGAAAAACTCTATTTTTACTTTTTGAAATAATACAAGTGAAACCGACTCTTGGTCGTAGACATGTTGTGATTTTATGTGAATACATTTAGAACCCGTGGTAATAAAAAGTACTTAGTATGTGTGTTGGAAGGATCCAGATTCACACCAAATTCCAATCCCTCTAATACCGTCTGTTTATATAGAAGATAAAAGGGCACTTGAGGACAAACAGACGCGGTCTTAAATATCTAAATAGGTATGCTTTGGCATTGTATCAACAATTATAAAAATACATACTTAATCAACTTTAGTTCTTTATTTTACATAAATCAATAACACTGAAGTCCAGCAGTATTACAAGCTAATGAACTTAAGGAACCTAACGCACTGCACAACTATTGAAAACTGTAGAAGGAAATAAACCTTCCTTCGTATCGGTGTAGTAAATTGTGAGCTAGTTAAGGAGTTTAAGGAAATTCATAGGATCTAGGATAAAAAGACAGGTATCATCTGTTCAACTCGGAGGCTCTGAATAGAATGGCTTCTTGACGTAAATCGAACAGGTGTGGAATTTAGAAAAGGTAATTTGAATTAAAATGACATTTTTTTAGAATGTGTGCTAAACCAGACAGTCTAAAGAGTTAGGAAGAAACGAGTTGAATCACACCTCTTTACAACCTATAGCGTCTTTAGAACAGAGGAACCGTAAATGACTTACGAGTAGCAGAAGGCCGAAAGTCATCATTGTCCTTATGTTCTTTCCTTAGGATTCCAATTGTGTGAGGATGAGTAAGGTGGATTAGTTATTTATTATTAAATAGGTCGATTAGCAATAGTAGATTGTACAATGAGTATGTACATAAAACGCCCTTTTCACTTCGATTGCGTGTAAATTATTAGCAATAGTTGAAACAAATGTTAATTTAATGAGTACTTTTTATTTTTCGTGCATTGCGATACATACTAAAATTTTGTAACTAAATTAATAATATTATCTAATTTAGTTAATTTATAAATATAAAACACGAGTTATTAAAAAAATACTTTATTTCGTAAACTTTTTGTTCCTAGCTATTTACACCTGACTGCTTAGATCTTAGACGAAGATTTTATTTTATGCACTAAACAAACTGTAATAAACTGCAAACATTGTTACCACCAAAAATATCATCAATTATTATATCTGGAGAAAAGTATCAGATATTACAGCCTAGCTTTTCGTTATTCCAGGCATTCACGGTTTACCTGCTACCTGCCTGTACGTGTGGGATAACATTAATTTCATCAGAATTTCGAACGTGTAAAACATAACGCAGTAAATCATGTTCATGCCCCATCATGCTCAAGTTGGTACAAAATAGCTGTCATGAAATTGTATTAGAAAAAAAAGATTTTTTTCCGTATCCATATCCGTTACCAAAAACTTATTTTCACTGGAAATTTAGCATGCCTGAAATTATTTAACAACCTTTTATTTAACAGCAACATTTAGATTTGTGCGATTTAGTCGAAATTCACCTATTTCTAGTGATCGAATGGGTATGAAATTTGGTACGGACTTGTAGTTTTTTTTACCCAGTTTAATTAAAATCTCTTATATGTGTCGACATGATCTAGTAAACGAATGGAATTGTTTGGTTATGATATGAGGATGAATGCTATAGGTACCTTCTGGTCACGTTACTGTACCTACTCTCTTTTATTTCAATTCAATGGTGTATTTACCTTTAATCTTCTAGTAATCCAAACAATACACTGTTTGTGCTCTTCAGTTAAACTAAAACGACACTTATTTTTGGAGGTAAGAACCTGAAGAGCAGGAACGTGTTTCTCAACAATAACAAAGAAAGGTTTAGGTAAGGTGCGCCGGGCGATTGTTTAATAATAATCTGATGATGAAATTTGGTGGTTTATTGAATTTAGTGTGAAGCAAGTTAAGACTGCTGGCACGTGGAGAGGTTTATGAAAGATTTATAGGGCTATTTGTTTTATAGGCAGTGATAATCACTTGCCACCACCAGGTGGACCGAAGACATCGTGAGAGTTGCGGGAAGCCGGTGGATGCAAGTGGCGAGTTGTCGTTCATTGTGGCGTTCTAAGGGGGAGACCTTTGTTCAGCAGTGGACGTCTTCCGACTCATGATGATGATGAATCACTTGCCACCAGGAGATCCACTTGTTTCCACCTTTCATTAAATAAACCGGCCAAGAGCGTGTTGGACACGCCCGAATCAGGGTTCCGTACGGTAGCCATTACGAAATATTAAGTAATATTTTTCTAAGGATTTCGTATTTTATACGGAATCTTTCATGTTTAGGTATATTTTGTACCTTAGGCTGCTATTTACTCTTCAACTTCTAATAATTCTCAAGCAAACTTAGCCGTTATAGTTTTCCACCCACTGGTTTACATTTTTGACCGGGCGGGGACGCTCGATTTTAATGAAAATTTGCACTTTAAAGTTGAATATTTCGCAAACAAATCACTGAATCGAAAAATCGTCTTAGCAAACCCCTAATGGCTTTATAAAAAAACCTATCCAACGATATCCCACACTATAGGGTTGGATGATTAAAAAAAAACACCCCCACTTTACGTCTATGGGAGGTAGCCTAAAAAAAAATATTTTTGAATTTTTAACTGTACCGTTTTGTCGGCATAGTTTACTTATATATCCGTGCAAAATTACAGCTTTCTAGCATTGATAGTCTCTGAGCAAAGCCGCGGACGAACAGACAGACAGACAGACAGACATGGCGAAACTATAAGGGTTTATTTTATTTGCCATTTTAGCTCCGGAACCCTAAAAAGTACTTTGCTTGCAAAAAATAAACTTGCATTGGAACTGGTGGCGAATCTCCGCTCGAGTAATTTTTGTGAAAACAAACGTGTGTTAAATCACTTTGTGCGAAACCAACAGAATACGTTCTGACAGCGTGAAAACATTGCTTCCGTGTTATACATGGAACTTTATGTCACACAGATATGTGTTGACATAAAAGCATTATGCCTAAAACCGATTCTTGATAAAGCATTATAATAATATCTCTAAATTTGATCAAGCGATAATAATAATAATAATAATCTTTATTCAATAAGACAAAATTGCACAAGAGAGGAATGAACAATTACAAAGAAAAAGACAACTTAGGTTAAACATAGCACAATTAAATAAGTTGAATCCTGACTCACAAACTAGGCAAGGCCCGTATCTTGCAAGTCAGTGTTCGTCACGTAATAATTACTTAAGTATAAATACATATATCTGTTATTTTTGACAAGAAATTGGATTTGTATACATAATGTGTAGGAAGCTTTTTGATTGCCAATACCGTGCCAAAATCAATCAAAATAAATAAAGTCTGAATCAAGCGTGCGAAAATTTAATTGAAACCTTAATTACGTGACTATTTTAATCCGTTATTTAAACACCCCCGACCCGAGCCGAGTCGTTAATGAGGGCTATCGCGTATGAATTCGCCACTAGAGGCGCTAGTGTAGCGTGAGGTCTACGAAATGTCAAATCTCATAGTTTTTGGGTGAGCTACGCGAGTTTATTAATAATTAGAATAATTTTGTGAATATTTTGCAATATCTGAAATTGATTATGGCAAATATGCGTTCCGGGGCAATGAATGTCTGTGTTTTGAGACAGTTTTGTTTTTCGGAAACCTTTGTCCTCCCTTTTTTCCGAACAAAACGGGGACTATGCAAACACTGTGGCATGCTCGATATTTTTATGGTACGTTTTAAGGTGTGTTAAATATGATTTTAATCTAAAGTTTGTTTTCACGCCTGTAATAACAGACTTTTAAAGCCATACTTAAAAACCTCACGCAACAGTGCGCCATCTAGTGAGACAAAAAAACGATAGCCCTCATTCAATGTTGTTCAAAGAATTTCATTATGTGCTGCTGAGACTTGTCACGTAACGTAACGACAATAAAATTTAGTTAACCAATGCAATGAGTTGATTTATCATAATAATAATACGAAATATTCAGTTTCAACCTACACACATCACATGCGCATACCTACAAAAGGTTATATATATATATATATATATATTATATATATATATATATAGGGTAAGGGGTAAAGGGTATTAGGGAGATTTCTAGTATTCTACATTCTACAGTTAAAATATTTTTGCAATATGTTTTGATTGCAGCTGTTAAAAGTCAGCCATAGCTGAACATTTATTGGAGTCAGGGCAGGGCCAAAGCACCGATTGAGCTTTACAATCCCAAATTCTCTCGACGAAACGTGAATGGTACGTACAAGCGG
>NC_133479.1:1624846-1673083 GCF_025370935.1 Choristoneura fumiferana
CCAATAATTGGACTACACTACAAAGTATCTAACACTTGTACAAAAGGCATTGCAAAAAGACTGCGATACTACATACGATACATGCGATACACATCAAAGACTCGAGAGTAAACATTTGTATTTTTTACACATTAATATATCGTCACTACTTTAAAAAAATCTCGTATCTAAAATCAGTATGTCAACAAAAATGAACCTTGACGTAATGATCATAAAGTTCACTCAGGAAAAATATTTTTTTGAGGTACGAGTTTTTTTTAAATAGTGACGATATATTCCTCGACCGGGCATTGAACGCCGCCGGGACCTCAAGCTACGTAACTAGTCAGCTTCCACCACCAGGCAATTCATTCATAACATTTGTATTCTATTTGTTAACTCCTCTGTCAAACCAACATAATAAGCCACCCACGTAAACCCTTTATATCAACGTAATAGGGTAGTCTTTTTCCCAAATAGTGTTCAATTTCGTGGTTGAACTATGATTCCGTAATAGTTTAATCCAGAGGCCGCTGTGAGCGACAGCCGGAAATTGCGAACTGCGCTTAAGCATTGACGTGCGAGCCTTAAATATTGTAACACGTGACGACTCGGGCTTTAGAAGAGGTTTAATTTACTGTAAAATCATCATTATCATCATTTCCAGCTTATACAAAATATCTTCAAATTCTTCCGAAATAATTCAGGAGGTTATTTGTTGTAAGGTTGTAAAATATTAACAATTATTTTGTCCACTTCTTTCGGTAGTAAGTGTAATTATCGAATAAAATGTGTTTCTTACAAACCCCTGGTGTTGCAGATGTTTATGGGCGTCGGTGATCTCTTACAAAACATAAGATTTATCTATAACTTCACATATTACAAATAAGTAAGATAAAGGCCATTTCGTTCATTTAAACAACAAAAGTGTAATATTTAGATGTAACAATTTTGAAGTGAAATGGGTACTCATATATTATACGGAAGTTAATTAGAATTCAGAAACAATTTTTAATTTACCTACTTCGAGAGATAAATAAATTTAAAAACGCAGCACTGGGCAGCATTTGCATAAAAAAAACAATGTATATTCTGATTAATTACTAATCTCAAAACAAAACTTTAAAACAAACAACCTCTGTTTGTCAACAAACTAAAAAAACCAGCCCTCGCTTCGAATTACTAAGCCATGATACAAAAGTTCACGTATCGTCAAAATTAAATCTCATTGATATTTGTAGCAACCCTATGCTTTCATCCTACTCACACACAAGGAAACTATAAAGGATAGAAGTTGCATCGGTTGAGACGGTCCGTACAATACGGAGTAGGGTTGTCACAGTTAATAAAGGAGTATTCAGAGCATTTAATTAACAGGGGTGGTGCCCTTTGTCGTTTTACGGTGGAATTGCAGATTCTTTGTCGGAATCCGATCGCTGCCTCGGGGTCGGACTGCGATTGAGAGGGGGGGATTTTGGGGGTTAATTCATGCTGGTGTATACACGTGCTGGAATAATAATGTCAAGTGCATGTTAGATATATGTAAAGCTTTGATTAGCCCTCTCATTTCGAGAGAAAGCATGTGCCCAGCAATGATGATGGTAGCTTTGGTTTAGTTCGCAGAAACGTTTAGAATCATACAGACATGAAAAAGCGAGTAAGCGCACGTGAGTTATACCTATTTTAGGTTTTAAAACTTTTTTTTATTGTTTTACGGTGTTGGATTTAATTTTCAGGAAACGATTTACATGTATATCATCATCCCAGCCTATATACGTCCCACTGCTGGGCACAGGCCTCCTCTCAGAACAAGAGGGCTTGGGCTATAGTTCCCACGCGGGCCCAGTGCGGATTGGGAACTTCACACTTTTACATCTATATAAATGATTTATTGTACAAAAACAAAGAAATGCGGTATAATTTATTTATTTATTGAATAAATCACATGCAAGCTTGCAGTACAAAACCAAAACACTCGCACATTAATAAAAAAAGAGTAGATAAACATACATTAATTGACGAAACAAAATCTCAAAAGTTGCAATACACAATAATAATCTGTGGAGCGACTGGTGGTGTAGGGTGAAGTTGAGGGTACAAGAGGACGAGGTAGGTCGCCTATGCGCTGGACCGACCAAATAAAGGCAGTATTTAGCATTGGCAGTTCACTGCATGAATGCACTAGGAAGGCAACAGCGAGAGAGTAATGGCGTCGGATAGTGCGCCGTATCACCCCGGATATATATGACGACAACGACCACTCTGCCAAGAGTGTAATGACAGGATGATAGGAAGATAATAATAATTCTAATTTTGTACCTATCATGCATAATACGTAGGTACCAGGGAGTTAAAAAATAAAATAAATAAAAAATTTGGAAAAATGTGCTTTTTACTACTCAGAATCAAGAGCATAATCGATTCCGATAGTAAAAAAAAAAATATCTCCAAAAAATGACAGTTTTGCGACGTTTTTTTCGCACGCAGCATGGGCGTGACAAAATTGACTCATAAAAATTTTGTATCAAAAATGGGGATTTTTTTAAACGATCAGAATCGCTTGTGATCTTGATTGTGAGTAGAAAAACCCATATTTTCCAAAAAAAAAGAAAGAAAGATTACACTTTTTTTTAATACGGCACGCTCAAACTCCTATCAAACTTAAATTCAAAATATTTCTATTCAATTTTGGTCACGCGTTAACAAGCACTTATTTAAACGACAAGAAATCTGCCACCGGTTCGTAAAATATATCAAGTAGTAAAATATACAACGGTTTTTACATAAGTATACAAAAGGTTTAAATCATGACTTTAAATTAAATCTACATTAAACATTATATTAACATTAACGCATCAAAAAGGAAACTGCTGCACGTGTCTCAGCTTAGACCCCCGAACTAAATAATTAAACGAATAAATTTTGCGACAACCCTAGCCTTAAACCCCTTACGATTGAAGACATTTTCACAGCGGTAATAGCGAGTTACACAGGGGTCGGAGAAAAATATAAATTATTGTTTTGCTTAACCGTGAAATTTTAAATTGAAATAAAGAAACGGTTCGGAGGTAGGTATAATGTCGATTACAAGAATTATGGTTAATTTTTCACCTTGTGCCAATATAATGAAGTAGAAAAGTAAATATACAAAGTGTTAATGAAATAACTGAGAACCAGAAACCTAGTTTGCTCTGAATTGAATAGAGAGTAGAATCGATTACACTGTGTTTTAAAATTGTATCTGTATTTAAATCCTTTTTTTTTGTGCCCAGACTAAATGATGCGTATGTATACGCCGATCAAATGGTTTAGAGAGGTTGCAGACAATCTAGATAACTTAATACTGGCCGTTTTGCTGTCAGTTCAATTTTCTTCTAATATAAAAACTTAAATTTAAAATTTAAAAACCCCGACTTAAAAAACGCCAGCAAAAATAAAAATAAAAAACGCCCGAAAAAAACGCTGCTTGAAAAGACAATTAAAAAGTAAAAAATAATTATGCGCTACCTAGCTGGCCCGCGACTTCATCTGCGAAGAATTCGTTTATCTCTATCACGCGGGGACTATGCTGATTTCCCGCAAAATTAGCCTAAGTTAATTTAGTATAAAGTATCTAGTAATATTTTTTTATCTAAGCGTTGTCGGTGTCGGGGACCGCTAAGGTTAACATGAAACTATGTTGTATTTTTTAAAGTATTAACCTTAGCGGTCCCCCGACACCGACAACGCTTAGATAAAAAAATATTACTAGATACTTTATACTAAATTAACTTAGGCTAATTTTGCGGGAAATCAGCATAGTCCCCGCGTGATAGAGATAAACGAATTCTTCGCAGATGAAGTCGCGGGCCAGCTAGGTAGCGCATAATTATTTTTTACTTTTTAATTGTCTTTTCAAGCAGCGTTTTTTTCGGGCGTTTTTATTTTTATTTTTGCTGGCGTTTTTTAAGTCGGGGGTTTTTTAAATTTTAAATTTAAGTTTTTATTTCATGTTTTTTAAACTTTGATATATATATTTTTAAACTGTACTAGTGTGTTGGATATCCTGGCTGCAGCATCAGCTCATCTTGTTGCCACCATTGCATTGTATGTAGAATCAAATACTGATCAAAAGGAATCAAACACGACATATCTGCTATTATTTTTCCAAGAGTATACTAGTGTGCTGGATATCTTGGCTGCAGCATCAGCTCGTCGTGTTGCCACCACTGCATTGTATGTAGAATCAATTACTGATCAAAAGGAATTAAACACGACATATCTGCTATTTTTTCAAGAGTAAACTGGTGTGCTGAATATCCTGGCTGCAGCATCAGCTCGTCGTGTTGCCACCACTGCATTGTATGTGGAATCAATTACTGATCAAAACGAATCCAAACACGACATATGTGCTATTATTTTATAGAGTGTATCAGTGTGCTGGATATCCTGGCTGCAGCATCAGCTCATCGTGTTGCCACCATTGCATTGTATGTAGAATCAAATACTGATCAAAAGGAATTAGACACGCACGACATATCTGCTATTATTTTTTCAAGAGTGTACTGGTGTGCTGAATATCCTGGCTGCAGCATCAGCTCGTCGTGTTGCCACCACTACATTGTATGTAGAATCAATTACTGATCAAAACGAATCCAAACACGACATATGTGCTATTATTTTTTATAGAGTGTACTATTGTGCTGGATATCCTGGCTGCAGCATCAGCTCATCCTGTTGCCACCATTGCATTGTTTGTAGAATCAAATACTGATCAAAACGAACCCAAACACGATATATCTGCTATAGTTTTATTAAGAGTGTACCTACTAGTGTTCTGGATATCCTGGCTGCAGCATCAGGCCGAGAATTCCATAATCTTGCATAGCTATATAGCATACATGGGTGTTTCAAATTTTAGGTCCCAAATATGTTTGAAAGTAAAGTAAATATCCATTATGCGTCTAAGATTCCTACCGCAGCGAACAAAAGATCTGATGATCTTGAAACGGCTGAACCGATTTTGATAAATCATGTCTAAGATCCATCGCTAGAAAATCAGCTTTAAAATAAAAACAAACCGCATTCAAATCGGTCCACCCGTTTAAGAGCTACGGTGCCACAGACAGACACACAGACACACAGACACACAGACACACAGACACACACACATAGCGGTCAAACTTATAACACCCCTCTTTTTCGTCGGGGGTTAAAAAACGTCGAAGATTAACTGACAAATATACACTGATATACAAATTATGTTATGACTGTAGAGTTAGAAATCAAGTAGAATTAGGTACTGATTTAGCAAAACACACGAATATTTTTTAATAATATAGGTATTCGAAAATAAATGCAATCAATTAACTTAAAATGACAAATATTTTTGAGGCGTCTGAGGTTGTCAGTAATTTAATTAACACCTTGTTTGTATGTAAATTCTCAGAATGTGGAAATGTCCTCACTGTGTGTAAATTTACTTGGAAGTTTTTCATGGTAGTGGTCTGTCTGTCCACTGCTGGAGATATTAGGCGTCTCCCATGGCACACTACTGAGCTCGTTGTTCACCTCCTCCAATCCCTGTCCGATGCCTTACGAATATCATCGCCCAACTACAGGCCCTATACAAAGTGCAAAACTCGAATTTCGTATCTTGCCGTCCCACTGAGGCTAATAGTATTTAATACGAGGATGAGAGAGACGGTACGATACGAACTTTGATTTTCGAATTTCGTAGTAGCTCTAGGGCGATACACTACGTTGCCGACACGCGGTCTCCGCTCAAGAACCAGTCTGCGAAAAAGGCCATCAGTACCGAAGTTTATGTTCAATTTTAATTAACGGAATAAATTAAGAGACATGAAATGAACAAGAAAGACGACCAGGTTTTAAAACAGACAAATTACTTCCAACACACAAACCTTTGTAAAACTGCTCCGTGAAGCAAACGTCGGCCATTAATTTCTCTTTAAATTAATTAACATAACAGAAATCCACTAAAACTACATAATTAATTAAACAAGCAACGTAGTCTTCGTAATTGGTCGCAATAAAACCATCAAACTGCCAATCATTCACCATAAACGCATCACCCCGTTCCCGTTCACTCCATTCACCCAGAGTTTATTTGACCACTTTATTTCAAGTTAGTTTTAAAGCTTGTAAAATTTACAGCCTGTCGAGACGCGATAACAGGGCAGACAGACAGACAGGCAAACAGCGCTGCCGTGAAATTTATCGTCTCATAAATATACATTATGTTTATGACGGTTCGAGCCTGTGATTGGCCGATGTGTCGGTGAGTGAATGAATGGGTGCAGTTGATTTTTAGCTCAGAGAAAGCGTTTGAAGTTGCGCCGTGATTTGTAGGCGCTAAGTTAGACGTGTTTTCATTTAGTTTAAACGTGGATATTTTATAATTTGAGCTCATAATCACCACCATATCAAACGTAGGACGTCTTCGATCAACGGTACAACTTGTATCGTTGTTGTTGTATCGTTGATCGAAGTAGGACGTTCACTGCTGGACTTTCCTATAGACCTCCAGCTGATTCAGTTGGTAGCAGCCTGCATCCACCGTGAACTCATAATAATCGTTCCATTATACACTTTTTGTGGCATGCTGCTAGTTAAATGCAGTAAAATAGATTTTTAAGTAAGATACATAGACTTCAATGGTAAACCCTGATGTTATCTTATGTTTTACAATGAACTAAAAGAATTTCCTTGCTCACCCGCGACCTTACGATAGCTAAGCTTATGCAAAATATGCGTGTTCATGCAGTTCCTCCACCTCCACACTGTAAGAACACACACAAATCACACAAACCCATCTATCACCACCACCACACCACACTGACGCGTTTCGAACTCAACCAGAGCTCATCTTCAGAGTGACACAACCGTACACCATGCTACCAGTTGTTAGACTTGTGTATTGTGTGTTGTGTGTCTAACAACTGGTAGCATGGTGTACGGTTGTGTCACTCTGAAGATGAGCTCTGGTTGAGTTCGAAACGCGTCAGTGTGGTGTGGTGGTGGTGATAGATGGGTTTGTGTGATTTGTGTGTGTTCTTACAGTGTGGAGTGTTGTTGTTGTTATCCTATGGTACCCCAGTGGTACAAAGGGCCTTCGTGAGACGTCGCCATCCACTCCTGTCCTGCGCCTGTTGCTTTGCGTCCCCCCATTTCAGCCCGGCACGTTCCGCTGTGGCAGATATTAAAGCAGGTGTACGTTGCAGGTAGTCCTGAAGGAAACGTATACAGTGGTGTATGAGCGATTAGTTCTGTGTGGGAACTTAAATCTGTGTGTATCCCTCTTTACGACTCTGATAACACTTTCCGCATTGTAAAATAGATTGAGCGTCGCTTAATCCTGCGATCACACGATGTATCACTGGACCTATTTAGCCGTTCAAAAATAGCGCGGCAAAAAGGCGCGCGCGCCGCGTTAATCCCTGTTTTCCTGTCGATTTTGCGTGTCACCGCGCAGCTGCCGGGCTACTACGAAACTCGAAACTCGAAGTTCGTATCGTACCGTCCCTCTCGCTCTCGTATTAAATAGTATAAGTGTCAGAGGGACCGCACGACGAGAACTTCGAGTTTCGTAGTAGCCCTGCTGGTGACGCGTCGAAGGAATTGCTGTGCACTCACAGAATTTTATTTATAAGTAATGTTACAAATTTAAAGTCGCTCAGCGGGCTATGGAAAGGGCTATGCTCGGAGTTTCTCTGAAGGATCGAATTCGAAACGAGGAGGTCCGTCACAGAACTAAAGTCATCGACATAGCTCACCGGATAAGCAAACTGAAGTGGCAGTGGGCCGGCCATATCAGTCGAAGAACTGATAACCGCTGGGGCAAACGAGTTCTTGAGTGGAGACCGCGAATCGGCAAGCGTGGCGTAGGACGCCCTCAGACTAGGTGGAGCGATGATCTTCGCAGGTTAGCTGGCAAGAACTGGATGAGACTGGCGATCGTGCAACTGGCGTGATCGTGGCGTGCAACTGGAGAGGCATATGTCCAGCAGTGGACTAAGATAGGCCGATGGTGATGATGAATGTTATAAAGTATCTGGGGGGGAGGCTACCACGAAATTCGAAAATCGAAGTTCGTATCGTACCGTCCCTCTCACTCTCGTATTAAACAATATAAGCGTCAACGGGATGGCAAGATACGAGGTTCGAATTTTGCACATCGTATCGTAATAAGTATAGAGCATGTTGCTCTGGGCTTCTTCACATCATAACCATCGGTTCTGTTCTTTAAACTGGAAAGCGTAAAAACAAATAAACAAACAATCATACGTTCGCATAAATTAGTTAAGATGCGAAAGTTTGCGTATGTGTGTGTAAGCGCTAACTCTCCTTTATTCAGTGCAACAAACTCATATTTTCACTAAGCAACGTGTTGAGCCAGTTTTGACATATCCAATGCCCCTTCGCATGCACCAGACACACAGAAACCCAAGTGACATATTGAATACTTTGTAGCAACACGCCGAAACATGCATACGAGGATATCCTTGGACTTAGCACATCTGTTTTAAAAATAGAGTGGTAATTTTTATTTGTCTTTTAGGTACCATCTTGCTAACATTTTGCAGGGATGTTGCTGATGCCGATTTTTTGCGGGTACAAATTTACATCTGCGCAAAGTTCAAAAGATCTAAGCATAATAGAGGCACAGACGGCGGGAAGCGACTTTGTTTTAGACCGACTACACTACAGTAAAGATGAGATACCTAGTTTGTGAAGGTGTTTGGATGTGTATCGCTCGATCACGCAGTGACGGTTCATTAGGATGAAGAAATTTAGCACACATTTAGTTCACAACCTGAGGCCGATTGTGTAGAAGAAACGTTTCTGCAGGGCTACAACGAAACTAGAAAATCGAAGTTCGTATCGTATCGTCCCTCTCGCTCTCATATTAAATAATATAAGCGGCAGCGGGACGGTATGATACGAACTTCGGTTTTCGAGTTGCGTAGTAGACCAGATGATGCTCGCGATCGCAAACGAATGACAGTTTTTGTAAGCGAAATGTGGCGTTGCGTTAGAAACGTTAGACATTACGGCCTCTGAAGCCTTATTGTCTAACACTTGGAATCACAAAGTCAAAGTCAAAATATCTTTATTCAATTTAGGCCATAACAAGCACTTATATGAATGTCATAAAAAATCTACCACCGGTTCGGAAAAACCTCTGTTGAGAAGAATCCGGCAAGAAACTCAAAGAGGTATATTTTTTTTAAACAGATTTACAATATTATTAAATGATATCTATACATCACATATTTAACAGAACTTTATTTTTAACACAGTAGGTTCGCTATTTGAAGGGATCGCTAAAGCGGATCGGAATGAATTCTAAATATCCCCTGTCCATGATATAATCATTAACTTTATAATACGCCTTTGATATTAATGTCTTCTTGACAATAGATCTGAATTTTGTATCCGTTTCATTGCAATTTCCCAGAAACGACTTTTTGGTTTGGACAATCGTTTTTACCACCTTCTCTCTGTTACGCGGTGTAAGACGAGGGCAGAGAGAGATTAATGCAATCGCGAACGTCAGCACGTTTGCCAATACAGCCTCTGGATTAATACATATAATTATTTTATTCCGGATAATTGCATAGTTTACGCGAGTTACAGGTTCATGAAAGTTGAAGTGAATGATGACACACACAGCTACAAAAAGAACTGATTGCACAAAAGGAGAATGAAATGAATGAGAAATTGTCAAAATCCTAACTACCGTGATGATATTAGGTATCCTGACAATGTTATTTTAGTGATATTTTGCCTATGAGTGAAAATCACGAAAGTTTAAAACGTTATAAAATCCTGTTGTCTTTAGGTACACGACATGTTCTTGTATGCGCCGTGTGTTCAACTGTGGTGGCACTCCCTATGGCGATAACCGGATTATTCGCAAACCAAGTCGCGGGCAACAACTAGTATTATTTGGAGAACTATCCTTAACTTTACGGCAACGCTTACGGTAACTCGTAACCGATATCTAAAGGGCTTCAACAAGAGATCAAAGACAGTGACATTGTAATAATAAATCGTATAGGGTCATAAGCGCAAGCACTCTCAAGAGACTCTGATTTGACACCGGATTGTAACGTAGTGACGGGCCAGCTTAACACACTACGTTGCTAAACTCATCGCGGACCAATAATAAACCCTATGCCATCAGTATTAAGTGTCCCTACTCCAAAAATTCAGTTTTCATGTCAAAGCAAACTGTATTGATGGACAATTTTACAAGTGCAGTCCCCAAACAGCTTGGTAAAGGAATTTGAGAGCTGTGTTGAAGGGTTAGGGTGTTAAGTGGTTGAAAGAGGTGTAAAGGAGGTGGTATGTCGGCGTCTTTAAGGCTGCGAATGGTACTTGAGACGCCTTGATGATGTCTCGTTAATTTTAGTCGCGGATTAATGCGATATGATATAAGTATGACGTTTTGGAAGAGATGAAAAGCACGGGAAAATTGTGGCTGGAACATGCTGGTTTAAGAATAGCTGGGTTTCAAATATCTTAAAATAGGTACGGAGGCCTTTGCTTGGCCTTGTTAAAAATAAATACCTGGGCGACCAAGCTTTGCTCGGGCTAAAACTCGATAATACCTAAGCGTTTTCAGAGATAAGACCAAGCCAGATCGATTTGTCATCTTCGAAAACACCCACATACCAAATATCATCGAAATCGTTGGAGCCGTTTCCGAGATTCTGATTGTATATATATTTGTATACCTATATACAAGAATTGCTCGTTTAAAGGTAAGTATTAGATATTAGATAAAACGACTTTTTCTTAAAAAGACATTTTTAACGCAAACTTTATTAATGACTGTACTTGTTGTTGACTATCTTGCATGTTATTTAACTTAAATCCATATCTATAATAAAAAAATAAATATTAAAGTGACTTTGTCTGTCTGTTACCTTTCAGGCTTAAAACGCTGAACTGATTTCGACGATTTTTTTTTTATAAATAGAGGTAGTTTAAGATGCTGGGAGGCTGGGATAATTTTTATCACGGAAAATAGCATAGTTCTGGCGGAGCTATAATTAGCATAATATATATTAGCGCACACCTACTTTTAAAAGTTTGTAAAATTTGAAATGTAGTAAATTCAAAATTCAGATGCCTATCTATATTAAATATATTGACCCGGATAACTCACGTCTTAAATCGAGTTGAGCCCGACATGTTTCGGGCTGATTCGTAGCCCTTTCTCTTCGGAGCAACGCGACTCGGCGGCTGCTGCAACACGCGCACTCAATATATTTAATATGAATATTCAATATGAGTGAGTCTTACGATAGTTTCATGTTCAGATGCCTATATTTTTCAACGATTCATCAGTCCTTTTACACCACATTAGGTACTATAGTAACACTGTAACACATACCTATATATTTCTGTATACATTCTTCCTACACACTATCAACAACCGTAGTGATAAAAACCGTCTCGTCAGCTAACCCACTCTTCACCCCTCTGTAAACAAGGGACAAAAACAAGAGGTCACTGATACTCGAGATAACCACCCTATCACAACACTGTCTCCCGAAATGGTACCTTATCAAAACTCCGTAAAGTGTTTTTCATTTTGGCTATAAATAAAATAAGGGCTGTTGCAGATTGGGTGTGTATTTTGCGCGTATAAGATCATTCTTGTACGCAAATTCAATGGCTAAGCGCTGGAGTTCCATTCAGGGCTTCCAGGTGCAATAGAGTCATTTTATTGAACAACGGCCGAGATTAAAGTGGCTATGGAACCTCATTGTAAATCTTGCAATATATCAACGTAACAATACATAAACTTGCAACTTAAATGTAATTTATTTACTTAGCTAGGGATTAGCTGTTGTCCGCGACTACGTTTGCAAAGATAAGATAAGATAAGATAAGATAAAGTTTATTGCAGAAAATGGGTACATACAAGATGGTGTAATACATGTTATTCACTGTGCGCCAGACCACTTGGTTTTGATCCCGCGACAACCATGCTAGTTTCCGGGATAAAAACTGTCTCAAAGTCTCAAACTAGATCTAAACCAAATTGCATCTCATGTGCACCAGTTGGAAGAAGTAACAGACAGACAGATGAGATACTTACGCATTTATAATATTAATATGGATCACATTACCGATATTTGCACACTTAACACGTCAGGCAGGTGCTATAAAGGCACGCTTTTACGTTCGCAGAAATGATAAACGCTCAAAAAAATATGCCCAACGTGGATTCGCCCTTAGATTGTTCAGGGATGACTCCAAAAATTCCGCGCATAACTTTTTCCCGCCTTTGTAAATTCAATTTGGTTCTTAATCGTCTATACCGTTGCTGAATCTGCGACGGTCCAATAATGAACCTTATTGTGTAGTGACGACAGTTCAGTTTAGGTAGGTCTTGGGCTAATTCAAATTAAAGTTTCAATTAAAAACACTTAGAACTATAGTTGCTTTTGCATTCTTGGGGAAGATGAATTGGCGGAATACTTCGGAGGGTGGATGATCCTAGAAATAAGAGTACGTAAGTGAAAAATATTTTTCTGTTATTTTTTTCACACAAGCTTTTTTTTGCTGACTGTCCTTTTTGTTAACTGTACTTACATTGTCATCCCAAATAAATTTCGGTACCAAATTTCAAGTCGATGCCTTTAACCGTTGAGGAGTCCGTCCTGTGGAGACGATCCTGACAGACTTTGTACATCTCTTTCTCTAGTTAATTGTAATTTTCGTATGTTTTATGTACAATAAAGAGTTACAACAACAACAACTACCAGGATGTCACTACCAGATTATTCAAGCAATTAACATATGTACTTATGCCAAAAATTAAGTCAATCCGACCACTGGAAGTTGGTCGAATTTAACATACATACATCTTTATTTATTTAAATGAATAGACACATACTTAAAATCACAACACAAGATACAACAATAGGCTGCTATTTACTCTTATAATACCTACTAATGATTCTCAATTCTGAATTTTTTTCAAATTTCTCTACCCACCTGTTTAGATTTTAGAGGAGGGGGGGGGGGGGACGCTCGATTTTAATGAAAATTTGCACTTTAAAGTTGAATATTTCGCAAAAAAATCACTGAATCGCAAAATCGTCATAGCAAACCCCTAATTGTTTTAAAATACCTATCCAACGATACCTCACACTATAGGTTTCGATGAGAAAAAAAATCACCCACACTACGTCTATGAGAGGTACCCTAAAACATTTTTTTTGTATTTTTTTATTGTACCATTTTATCGGCATAGTTTACATATATATCCGTGCAAAATAGCATTGATAGACCCTGAGCTAAGCCGCGGACGGACAGACAAACAGACAGACAGAAAGACAGACGATAGACAGACAGACAGACAACACACATGGCGAAACTATAAAAGTTCCGTTTTTGCCATTTTGGCTCCGGAACCCTAAAAAAACGCACGGCGCATCAATATTACTTTGACACAACCCCTGTCACGGAAGTCAACAAGCTATAGTGAAAGGTTCAAAAATCCGCGATGTAAACAAATGTTGTGCGCCATTTTGATGTAAAAAACATGCAGTCCATACATAGATGTCGATGACGCTCACACTGACAAACTTTCGCATTTTTTAATATTAGTAGTACTTATTAGTAAATATTCACCATTACCAACATCCCTTCATTGATTGCCAGGTAGTTAAATCATAAACGCAACAATGCGCGCGCGTCTATTTCGGTGTTTCTCGTAAAAGCATAGCACTAACAATAGCTTGCACTAGAGCCGATGTCCAGGGCTGGCTTATTGTACTGATGGCTGAGACGTTCGCGAAATTATTTAGATCTGTGTTTCTGTCACACCATTTTTAAGGTAATTAATTTATTTGTCAAAAAAAATTAAAGCAGTACCTATAGTTAAAACCAATGCACAGTAAAATTCAAATTATACATACAAAACTATTCTATGCGTCATTGAACTATTTTCATGTGTGTTTTCATGTAATTTTTTGGTTTACTTGTGTGTATTGTGTAAATTTTGTTGTATTTGTGTCTTCTGTAATAGTGAATAAATGTCAATTCATTGAATTCAATTCATTTATTTAAACGATTGAAGTACACGATTATAATTATTACTAGGCACTTTATTCAATCTGTCTTCTCTCTTTCTACATATGTTCTTCTGCGGGACTCAAACTATAATTATGTATACCGAATTTCATCTAAATTGGTTCACCGGTTTAGACGTGAGCAGGTAACAAACCAACAGATTTACAAACTTTCGCATTTATACTTAATATTAGCGGGATACGGAACCCTGTCCTGCTACCAGGTCCCAGAAGTCAATCCCGGTGTTTCGCAAGCCCTATCATCATCATCATCAGGCCTACGCGTCTATTCCAGACGAATTTTGGCGTGTCACCATTGCACAACGTCTTTGGTGGCTGACTAGATTGAACCGATGCGAGAGCGACATGTTCGCCCACAGGCCTGACAAGGGAAGTCTGCGGATGTTGGTGCAGAACCGCCTTGGTGTCGTTCCTGTCTCTTGTCAGCAAGTGCCAGTGCCAGTTCACGTCCGTGCCAATCTGTGCGTTTTTCCGCCAGCTTTTCCCAGTCAAGGTGGTCAATTTTGAAGGCCCTATACTTCGAAGTGCAAAATTCGAACTTCGTATCTTGCTGCCCCGCTGACGCTTAAATTATTTAATACGAGAGTGAGAGGGACGGTACGATACGAACTTCGATTATCGAATTTCCTAGTAGCCCCCCAGGTGTGTTCAGTCTACTCTTACAGGCTGGCAAAGTGCCAGCGCCCGTGCACTCGAAAAAACCCCTCGCTAATGGGCAATTATTCGCTGTGAGCTGCCAAGCGGTAGTTAGCTGCGCAGTGGTAGCAAAATAGATCAGTGGGTGAGAGGTAGCAGTAGCAGGAGAGCTGATAGAACCACGGGATTTTTGGAAGTTTTTTGATAACTTTATTCCGGTAGATGGCACAAAGTTGCTGTTAAAATCGCTGCGACAGGCTACGAAGCTTCTTTATGCTAATTTATTGATAGTCGTGACTTTATGGAAAACTAAAAGTTCTTAAACATAATTATCACGAAATGGTTTCAACTCAGCATGATGTCGGCTTTAGGTACAGCCGACGCTGGTCTTCCGTTGGAAGCATTACACATACTACCGCTCAAACACACCAAAACAATGATCAAACCGACCACTAATATTTAACACAATGAAACTTTTCATGAATATACTATTCTGAAAAATATTAAACTTAAAATAAACATTTTCAAGCTTTTTTGCTGATTCTATTTTTTGTTGACTCTTCTTATAATGTCATTCAAATTACAACTTTGGAGTCAATCCGAATGAGGGCTATCGCGTATGAATTCGCCACTAGAGGCGCTAGTGTAGCGTGAGGTCTCCGAAATGTCAAATTTCATAGTTTTTGGGTGAGCTACGCGGGTTTACTTATAATTAGAATAATTTTGTGAATATTTTGCAATATCTGAAATCAATTATGGCAAATATGCGTTCCGGGGCAATGAATGTCTGTGTTTTGAGACAGTTTTGTATTTCGGAAACCTTTGTCCTTCCTTTTTTCCGAACAAAACGGGGACTATGCAACACTGTGGCATGCTCGATATTTTTATGGTACGGTTTTAAGGTGTATTAAATATGATTTTAATCTAAACTTTGTTTTCACGCCCGTAATAACAGACTTTGAAAGCCATAGTTAAAAACCTCACGCAACAGTGCGCCATCTAGTGACACAAAAAACGATATCCCTCATTGGGTCAAAACGAACTTAGTTTGCAAGATTTGACCCAATAACAACAGTGCAAGTTAAATAAAAGCTTGTAAAGATAAATTAAGCAGTTTGCTACTTTCAAACATCCAATGATAATGTAGTAATTCGTTTTTTCATCATACTTCCAACCGCTTTTTTTAAGAACTTCTGTATAAGGGCTATTTTACCCTTCTTATTTAAGTTCCAGACATGTTCCTCGTGAATTATCAGGGATTATCCTAGAGTGCGGAAAACTATCCGAAAGGTATCCAGGAAAGTGACAGATGTCAATTATGTCATCACGGTATAACTGGATTGGACCCGAATCAAATAGCGTATTCAGCCGGCGACTGCCACGCTGGCTGAATGACTAAATGCCGTGGCTTCGTTGACATAAAAAAAGAGTTTAAAATGTTAACATTCTAAAGATAAAGATGTTTTTAGGGTTCCGTACCTCGAAAGGAAAAAACGGAACCCTTATAGGATCACTGTGTTGTCCGTCCGCCCGTCCGTCTGTCAAGAATCTTTTTCTCAGGAACGCCAGGAGGTATCATGCTGAAATTTATATCAAATACTCAGGTTTACTGTCCCTTGGAGCTGTGTAAATATCAAACTTCTAAGCCAACGCAATCAAAAAATACAGCCGTTTATGCTGCAAGTTTTCGACACTCGCAAGGGAATCAAAACCTACAGGGTAGGTACTTCCCGTGAACTCAGAATCTTAAAATTTGGTATGAAGCAACGTCTTATAAAATTGCGAAAAGCATACATTTTTAGTTACATCATATAATAAAATTATTTTTAATTTATTTTTAATAATTTGTGCGGAACCCTCGGTGCGCGAGTCCGACTCGCACTTGGCCGGTTTTTTTCTGTATGTAACGAATATGTGCCAATATATATACTCTTTTTAAAGTCAGAGCTTACATACTTATCGCTAGCGATAAGTCGATATACTCGATAGCGACGGCGTATATTATTTGTATGGAGAATTGTACAGCGCCTCTACAAATAATTTACGCCGTCGCTATCGAGTACGGTCACTGTAAACTCATGGTAGTGGTACTGGCGTAAAATACGCAGTGTTTCCCCAGACAAGATCGTTATAAGAGTCTATTAGTCAGTCTGTGTGCATTAAAAGGAGAGGGGAAGGGGGGTTATTGTTACATCCTTACTTAGAACTATGTCTTATGGCAAGGCACTTTTTGGTATGATATAAACTGGACTGTTAAGAGAAGTCTCTTCGTTCCATTCTCCATACAAACGTAGTCCCGGTCTCATTTGAAAACTAGGCAACAGAAATAAATGAAATTTTGTAAGTATGGACTAGACGTAATTATCTATGCCTCTGGTTTTTCAGATTTTCATATAAATGTGTAATATCAGAATTACAGGAGCTCAAAAGTCGACAAAAAAAGGTGTCAACTTTGCACGAGAATTACAGACTAATAAAGCATTTTTATAAAAATCTAAAAACCACAGGTATAGAAAATAAATGAATATCTTGATTGTAAAATATCATTGATTTGTGTGCTATACTTTTCGTATAATATGAGGACAACGAAACCCAAAATTCAACCGCCCAAATCTTGAAAAGCCTACAGCTATCTCGATATAAATTACGGACGTCGTTGCGGAAGGCATGGGGGGACGGCTGCGAGCGCTTATGTCACGAGCGATAAAGATAGCAATATCCTATATCAATAATAAAGGGAAACATCTCTTAACTAAAATTCATACTCGTATCTGAGAAAACAAATGAATGTAAGTAAATCTTGTGTACAAAGGTGAAACCTCTCTTAAGGCTGTGTTTCCTCGAAATATGTGCTACTGCGTACTCGATATATTCATGCAAAATTACAGCTTTCTAGCATTGATAGTCTCTGACGCAAAGCCGCGGACGCACAGACAGACAGACAGACATGGCGCAACTATAAGGGTTCCGTTTTTGCCATTTTGGCTACGGAACCCTAAAAACCCTCTATTTGCTACGTAAATGTTTTAATTTTGTTACAAAACAATTTCTTTAACTTCACTGACGTCCAAACAAGCCTTAAGCGATGCTTAGCATGTTTCCTTATTGCAATACCCCCGGGGTGACTTTTTACATTCCTGATAAGCGTTATCTAATGAATGTAGGAACAAATCGCTCCATACCAACTAAGGTCTCACGTTAAATGAAATAGCAGTTAAAACTGGATCTTTTCCCTTTGATTTAAAGTGAAATGTTGTAAATGAGGTACAGTGACGTGACTGTGCGCGCCTTTAGTCGATTTAGGGTTGAGTCGTTGAGTGTACATTCCTTGTGATGGCTGACTTATTGCTGAGAAGGTAACAAAGGGCAGTTTTCATCGGGTTCCCTGTATAATTTTAAGTGTAAATAACAACACCCGAAAATTTTCGTTTTTCAACCGACTTCAGAAAAGACAATTACATTGTTTTTTTGTGTGTTACCTTCGAACTCTTTACTAAGCGAAACAATTTCGATGATTCTTTTTTTATTTACCCCACGACAGGCCATGCCTAGTGTGGGGGTCAGAACTGTTAAAAAATGTTTTTAAAACGTGTATTTTTGGGATTAGTTAAAATTTTTGTTACATTTTTTCAATGCTATTTTGACTGCACTCCGCACTTCTGTCAGGATATTTTTTTTCATTTACAGGATTTTTCTGCTCTGCTGTGTTGCTGTTATATTTTTTTGCTGGATTTTAAATGTAAAATCGTCGTCATTGTACGAGTCCAACTCGATGGCCGGTTTTACTACTTAATCTGTCTTCTCTCTTAACCATTTTTATACGCATTAATTATATAGCCTGTATACAGGGTCCAGTATACTAGTGCCTATACAGGCTGGTGCACATTCACACGGCCGGTAGGCGGCGCGGACGCACCAACTGTCACCTAAACAGGGAGCGCGCCGTTTTTGTGATGCTGTTTTAAACATGGACGGTCAAAGATCAGATTGGGATATAGACAGGTCAGATCTATTTGGAGTTAAAACAAAAACTGCCTAATCCCGACAGCCTTAATAATTACCTAGTGACTAGTAGTGATCGAACGAAGGCTCTGTTTAGATTTCGCTTTCGGCGAATTTTGGCCAAGAAATTTAATTTTCGCCATAAAATACAAATGCAAGTATAAAAACTTTAACGCCACAGTTTCGATGAATAGTAAGTCAATTAACCGAATCATTGGCTTCGCTGAAACTCTGTACATTATGCGTATTCGGCAAAGTAACCGTTATAGCCTCGAATGACAGAGCCAGAAAAAAAAAATAAGAAAACTGTCTAGCCCGTTGGTGGACGCCTATGTCAAGCACTGAGAGATTTTTCGGTTGACGGTGCTGATGATGATGTAGTTAAATTATAACATAAATTTCTGCAACGTACTCAACTTTCCACATAGTGACATGAGTGATAGTCTAGTGACATTGAATGTTCAATTGAAGTGTTAATAGTACATTGTTGTAGAGGCTGGAAAGTAAGCAATAGATGAACGAGTTAGTTTGAAGGCCGCCCCGAAGTGGAAGCCTTCTATAATACGAGTATGAGTCTGCTGTGAAATGTACATATTAAAGGCAGTTTTGGGTACTGGATTTAGGTTATCTATAATAATAATAATAATAATTTATTTCCAAAAATCATACACATCAGCAACATACAAAGTAATATCTGGCAGACTCCAAACTAGGCAGAGCCTGTATCTTGGAGCCTTGGAGTGCACTATGCTATAAACGATTATCATATCTGCAATACCTAGTAGACGCGAAGTGGAACTTGAAGTAAAATGAAAAATAAATAAAAAAATGAAGGTAAACACCAATACAATTTAACAAAACTAAAGCGGATTGAACAAAAAAACTGTGTGTGTGTGTGTGTGTGAGTGTGTGTGGTTAGTGAGGTTAGGGGCTGACGCGAAGATCTACGGCCACATTTTCGAGAAGTGTCGTGAAAAACCGCGTTTTCGGCAACACGAGAAGAGGAAGGTCCAATTTCGGCTCCAGCTGTAAATCTTGTCTTGGTCAGATACTTTCCATGGTTCTACAGACAGGTTAAAGTTAAAGTGTTTAGACGAATATTAGCTTTTCCCTCGGCTTCGAACGCGTGAACTGTAAGATGTGTTTTAGTAATATTAGTTATTTGTGATGCATTTCGATCATATGATGAATTTTCAGTGATAATCTTCCGGGTGTACGAGTATTCTACAAGCAATATTAATTACTTTTATTCTAATCCCTCTTTTAATCGTATATTCAAAGTAATTGCAAATTTAACCATGTGTTAAGGATTAAATGGTAGGCCGGGATGGTTTATCGGAGTTAGAGGTCGAAGATAATCGCGCAATGATAATAAACTACCAGATAATGACTGTTAAGATTAAATTATGCCGCTTTATGCTAATTTTATCGGTGGAAAGTGCTTATGTTGTTTTGCAAACTTTGAGCTTAACGATATGATTTGATATTAAGTAATTGATAAAGTAACGGTAGGTGATTTCAAATTTATTTTACTGCGAATTAAAATTATATATAGGTTTTTTGGCTTAGAATAAGTTAGTTTTAGTTTTTATTGTTCTTTCACCATATGCATTACGACGAGCATAAATTGCTTAGCAACTGTGTTAAATTAATTGAAATTCAGCCCGTGAAATATTTGTTATTGATTAGCTCCGGGGTCCACTATGGTCTTCATCATCAGTTCCACTTCACCAAACGATGATTTTCAAGAGCTGCGTGAGTTACTACTAAATATATCCAAATTACCATAGGTCTCCCAACAATATTTGAAGAGTTCCCTCGATTTCCTTAGGATTCAATTATAATGAATCATAATCATAATCATCATGGTGCTTATGGGACCTAATGGAAAATATTCCTATGCGAACGAAAAAAAAATTTCTAATCGGTTCACAAACGACGGAGTTCTGAGGTAACAAACATAAAAAATGATAAAAAAATACAACCGAATAACCCCCTCCTCATAACCTCCTCATTTTTTAAAGTCAGTTAAAAATACACTTTCGAAGAAAATTAATAAAGATTTTTTTTTATGTTTTCTCGGACCACTTTGGGTATGTCCAGGGATCACCAGTGGTCCGCAGACGCCCTAGTTAAGAACCACCGGTCTAGTGCCTGAAAAACGCGAATATCATTCTAATGTGTTGCTTTCTACATATACTTGTATTTGTGTTATCGTAGGCATTACCACTCTGCACGCTGCTAATTCTTTGGTAATGACGGCGATTAGCACCGCGCGCTTTTTGCGTGAGCGCCCGCGCAGCCATTGATAGCCCGGGCCGCGGTAAAACAAAGCATTACCGGAGCTGGTGGCGAGGAATGCGTGTTTAATTGTTTTTCTCAAAAATGTCCGTAAAAGTTGACATTATTCTTTACATATCAGAAGGTGAAGTGCATAGTTTATGGTCAGCGAAAAATTAAAAAGTTAAAAAGATTACAGGCGCGCTAGCTCGACAATAATGAATTAGCGCGCCTGCAATCAGTCACATTTTTTTTTAAAGTTAAAAAGGCCATGGAAATGTTGGCACAAGTCGTATACAGCAAAGTCTAATGGCCGGTATCAGATATTTTGTTGGAACTCCGGACTTTTTCTATTGGGTCTGAAATAGCTTGTGGTGTTTTCGGTGGAAAAATACACCTGCAGTTTATTTTTAATGAAAAAAGGCGGGAAAGCATAAGAAAATATTGGAATAAAATTAAATTTTATAATATATTTTGAGAAAAAGTTTATTCTATTTTAGAATTATTCACCATTTTTAAGAAAAGCTTTATATTAGTCTCGGCTGGAATAGCAATTGCTGGCTTCGTATTAGTTAAACGGACTCGCAAGCTCGTCCGTTTAGTACTCATGCTCAGTCAGCAATTGCCTACTTCCAGGCCACGACAATAAAATATCCTGACGTCGTCTAAACTATAGGTTGTCAACATTATTCTATCCACTGCTCTATTGTTTTTTTATATAGCTCTCTTTTTAAGATGGGTACTCTAATACATTCGATGTTATTTTTATTCTTTCCATCTAATGTATTTTTATGTGTATCGAATATGTGTAAATAAATGTCTCTCTCTCTCTCTCTAATAGTTTCGCCGTGTCGTGCATTCGCGGTTTAGCTATGAGTATTATGGTTATCACGCCGACAAAGTGGTAAGGTAAAATTAGGAAAAAATTGCAAGTGGGGATTAAGAACCAGAAGAAACTAAAAATTCACCGTTTAATTTACCATGACAGCATGTTTTTAGTTTTTGAAACTTAATTTAACGACTTTTCTTTTTTGACGTGTACGTATTTGCGTAACCATTAGACGGGTAAAGCTTTATATTTTCGCTAATGCAGCAAGATTTGCCAGGCAAGTTTGATAAAAAAATAATCCTATGATAGGTACCTAAGATAAGATAAAGCTATGCGGTAGTTCTATATGACCCCATGTGTAATGTTTTATGTTTCAGTCACGATTCGATCAAATAACTGATATACCTACAGAATTTTATTTTGAAATTTTAGGTAACAATAACAAGTAACTGTACATGTACCTAACCTACACATTGTCTTAATAATTGGCAGAAAAAGTAACGTAAGTCGAATGAACTCCAGTCATAAGTGGTTTATGGCGCTATCATAGCATAGGTTTTTCTATGACTGATCACTCTCATACATATGGAAACTTGTCTACTGTGGTTAAACTTGACATAAGAAAATACTAATTTTATATTTTATTGCAGAATAGTGGGCTGTGGTTAAATAAATAAAATAAAATTAAATATCAAATTAAATACGCTTGAAACCTTTTATATCAATAGTAATAACCTTTCTAATTAACAGAAAAAAAACAGATTTTTAAGTAGCATCACTTAATTGTAAAAAAATAAAGAGTTTTCTTTAGTTACCGCCAAATAGTCCAGAATAAAAAACATTAAAAAAGAATTTAGGTGTCTTTGACTCGATCGTTTTGACAGGTGACACTCTTTACCGGGCCGAATAATACTGACATGGAAATACCGACCGTTTTTCATGTACACGCCCATAAAACGACCAGACGACCAGATGGCCTAGTGGTTAGAGAACCTGGCTACGATGCTTGAGGTCCTGGGTTCGATTCCCGTGTCGGGGCAGATATTTGTATGAAAAATACGAATGTTTGTTCTCGGGTCTTGGATGTTTACTATGTATTTAAGTATGTATCTATCTATATAATTATATTTATCCGTTGCTTAGTACCCATAACACAAGCTTTGCTAAGCTTACTTTGGGACTAGGTCAATTGGTGTGAATTGTCCCGTGATATTTATTTATTTATAAAAACTGACATGAGCTTATATTATTATATTTTATTTTATATTATTATTATTTATTCATAGAGTTTAAATGAACAATTTAATCCATTTCACAATGACTATAGACTAGCCTATAGTTGTACTATTTTTGCCTCAACATGCGTCTAACTAGAACCACAGCAAAATCCGTTTAGTTATGCAGTTCGCAAAGCGGGAACCTTGAACCTGGGTTCAACTGAGACCTACTATTAGCCACGTCGTATGCGCACGCGACTAATGACAGCGATTACGGCGCAGGCTTAGGGCAGTCGTAACCGGAGGTCGCGAATGAAAAAGAGGGGCACAGTGTATAATAGAATACTAGCCTGTTACCCGCAACTCCGTCCGCGTAGAATTCGTTTATCGTTATATCCTATGTCCTTCCCCGAGACTTAAACTATCTGTATACCGAATTTCATTAAAATCGGTTCAGCGGTTTGGACGTAATGCAATAACAAACAAACAAATAAACAAACAGACTTACAAACTTTCGCATTTATAATATTATGTACTAAACGTTACCCGCGACTCCATTCGCGCAGAAAGCGTTAAGTGCACACAATTCAGTATTCAGTATTTATTATTGCAACACCTTTTACAAAAAAATATAAAAATGATGCCCTGTTGGGGCGCGGCAATTTTAAAATTAATTACATGAATTAACTTATATATACATAACATATTATGCTATTTTAACCTCATGTATTTTTTAGGA
The DNA here is from genome assembly GCF_025370935.1 of Choristoneura fumiferana. NCBI lineage: Eukaryota > Metazoa > Arthropoda > Insecta > Lepidoptera > Tortricidae > Choristoneura > Choristoneura fumiferana. The sequence goes on from NC_133479.1 coordinate 1,648,646, forward strand.
AGAGGTTTAAGGAAAACTATAAATTAACTTTATATAATTAAGTTATCTAAATAAACTACTTATACATTTATCTAGAAATAAACACAAACTTAGAACTTATGTGGTATCACAGAATGAATAGATAATAGGACAAGTAATACCTAGTGTAATGAGATCACCTTAATGACAATAATAATAACAATAATATGTGTACTTATACAACTTTTTAATAAAATACTAGCTACACTTAAGGCATTATCTAATAGTGAATTTAAAATGAAATTGTACAAATTATAAACGAATTTTTATTGCATAAATTCTAAGATTTGACATGCAAATTTAATTTGTATAGTTTTAAGAAATTACAATTGAATGTTTTTTGTTTTATTTGTATTGATTATTTTTTATTTCCATGACCATTTCATTATTGTATAATTTAATATAGTTAATTATTATCTCTTATATTTAAATTTAATTGTAATATAGGATTGTTACTTTTTTATATTTTAATTATGTATTATCTATTTTGACCTCTGAAGTTACTTTTCACATGCCTGCCTTGGCTAAACATATTGTGGGAAATACCCAATTATTACTGTAATGTAAGATCCTCAGCTACCGTATGTTTCTGTGAATAAACATATCATTCATTCAAACCAAACCAAAAAACTACATTTGCATACCAAATTAAATAAATTCTAGTCTCCAGCAAATTTAAAAAATTAAATACATAATTGTAATAACATTTCGAAATTTTACAGCTGATGCGTGCTGCCTTTAACATTAAACGAGTGTCCTTCATTAGGGTGCATCCCGCATGGCGACCATTAATTACCGAGTCATTATGTCGCGTCTTTATCTCCTCTTAATTGCCATTAGGATACTTTAATAATTAACTTGATTAGATTGATTGTGTACACAATAGTAGCTTTAAAATTCGGAAGAGTGATAGAGGAAGCACGTTAATTTTACGAGCTTGCAATGTTTGTTCAGTCAAATCTTGCAAATGGAATAATTCACTTACTTCTAGTGACGTAGTGATCGGTTTGTCTTAAACGGTACAGTTATTTAGGTAAAATGACAGTGATAAGTACAGTTAAGTAAAAGATAATACAGTGAAAACTCTCTTATAGTTAAATAAAACTGCAGACATACATTAACATGGCATTATTATTTTTCAAGTAAGAATTACAAATGAATCTCGTGTTTCTTCCACTCCCGCCAAGAGAGCTCTGCGTTGACAGTTCTCTCATGTAGTTAATATTTAAACAAATATTCAATTAATTATTTTTGTAATAATATCAACGATGTGTAAATTAAAGAAATATTAAAATAACTTCATTCCTTTTACATTATTGTCAAAATAACCAGTATTTCATTTATAAACTTTATTGTGAGAAAAATATTGGAACGTATGAACATAAATTCATGACATACTGGTTTACAAAGGTTACTTAAAACTACTGAGTATTCTATATAATCTAACAATAGTCAGCAAACAAGCTTGCTTGGAGTTTTTTTTTATTATAACGTTTTTTTCCAATGATAAGGAGACAAAGCCAGTTAGATTGTCCACTGTGACTTCGGAATGAATTAAGGAGTTAAAAATTAATCGAAATCATTAGCCATTTCCAAGATCTCCAAAATCAATACACAAGAATTATTAGTTATAACTTAAAAACTAACATGCGAGAAATCGCAGAATTGAAATATAGAATAAAAAATAGTATATGTAAAAAAATACAAAAATGTAAATAATTTTGAACATGAAACTACCGTAAGACTCACTCTTATAATGATATTGTACCCGATTGTATTGGTCGCGTTGCTCCTAGGGAGAAGGGCTACGAATTAGCCCGAAACATGTCAAGTTAAACTCGATTTAAGACGTGTTATTCGGTAAGTACAATATCATTTAATTTTGAATTTAATGTGATGTTGTGGAGAATAGGCGCTGACTCAGCATGTACTGCAGCTACGAGTAGCTGCAGAGCTGGTATTCTGTCAGAGACCTGCAGTAGTGTGCAAACGTGCTACTAAATTTCCATTCATTCATTTCACTAAGTACGACATGGTTGCATTTAAAATCCCTAGCAACCAATGGGAGGAGCTAGCTGAAGATTGTAGCGGGTGGCGGGGCCTTGTCCGCAAAGGTCAGGCAATGCATGCTGCAGACTGATTCCACACGCTTAGGGAAATGCGCATGAGGCCTCACATGCAGGCCACCTTCCCCCGACCACCTGGGGGTGAGTATACTTGTCGCGAGTGTGGCCGGGGGATCTCATCCCGAATCGGCCTTTTTAGTCACGAGCACAAGTGTCGTCGTGATACTACTTGAATCATCTGTAAAAGATGCCAAGGCATTGTTATGTGTCATATCCATACTTAATTTTAAATGCAGAAGTGTCTATTTGTCTGTTACTTAAAGAATTTTGGCATAAAATGATTAATGATCACCGGGGTTCAGCTGAAAACCAGCGCTGCAGCTCTGGTTACAGGGCTACGGCACATGCTGAGCTGAGTCCTTTTGGCATCACACTACAGCACAATATCTCTTATTTTTCTCTCTTCTCCTATTTATGTTTTTACTGTGTTTTTGTTGTGATGTAGTGTGTTTTTCTTGTCAATAAATGTTGTGAGTTTGAGTTTGAGTTTGAGTTTAATGTATTAGTACTGTGATTCAAATTCAATCTTATACCACTGTCCCTACCTATGGCTTACCTTGTAATTTCTCTCTAAGTACCTGTTTTCTGTATCGCTTACTATTTCTGGTGTACAATAAAAGAGTCATTGTATTGTATTGTACCTAGTTGAGAAACTTTAATAAAGTGTTCTAGGCCAGTCTCTTATCTTATTATTATTTTAACCCTGTTCTTGTAAAAGGGAAATAAGTATTAAATCACAGAGCTTATCGAAAGGTATATTTTGAAAACATGTAGGTACCTTACGAGTTATGGTATGGCTGACGTCACAAGGAAATAATTTATTTCACAAGAAACTCGATTAATTGGTTTTTACGATTGTTTTTAGTATTTCTGTGTTTTGCCGTGCAATGACCAGGTTCGACGATTATGGGTCTACGTCGTTAGCAGGGCTACTACGAAACTCGAAACTCGAAGTTTGTGTCATGCGGTCCCTGTGACGCTTATACTATTTAATACGAGAGCGAGAGGGACGGTACATGGCGTAGGTGGCATGGGTGGCACTCGGGGCGGATGTAGGTATCATCCCAAAACTTGAATGAAAAAAAAACTTACCTACTATGCAAGTAGGCACCTATTAAGAAGGTACTTATTATTGTTACATATATGGCCTTGGGGGAGGCCTATGTCCAGCAGTGGACGTCTTTGGGCTGACATGATGAATATCAAAATAATAATTAATTGTAACATTAGATAACGCACTCAAATGTAAGTTTTACCATTTATTAAACTATTATTATCACTATAAATCTCACAGTTTTATGAACGTTTATTATCTCTTAAAAAAACAACTTTTGATATCGACTGTTTGAACAGCATGCCAGCCTCAGGTTTCACGGATATTCTCCCGAACACCGGAACGGGCGTATAACCGGATAAGTTAATTAGCCGGGAAGCTAACTGGATGAACTCTAGACTTTAACTAACGGCAGATTAAAAGTGAACCAGAGTTAAAGGGGATTTGAGAGACGTAGGTCGACATACGGTCACTAACTGCTGGAGTAGATGTCAAAGTCAAATAAGTTTTTGGTAAAAATTTCATTTTTAATACAAGTTTTTTTTTGCTGACTGTATGTTTTGTTGACTGTACTTGTATTGTCACCCAAACTACATTTGTATACAAAATTTCAAGTCGATGCTATTAAACCGTTGACGAGTTCCGTCCTGTGGTGACGATCCTGGCGGGATTACCAGGATGTCAATGCCAGATTATTGTACTCGTATACCAATTTTCAAGTCAATCCAACTGCTGGAAGTTGATCGAATTTTACTTGCAAGATTTGATCCAATGAGGGCTATCGTTTTTTGTCTCACTAGATGGCGCACTGTTGCGTGAGGTTTTTAAGTATGGCTTTCAAAGTCTGTTATTACGGGCGTGAAAACAAAGTTTAGATTAAAATCATATTTAATACACCTTAAAACCGTACCATAAAAATATCGAGCATGCCACAGTGTTACATGTCCCCGTTTTGTTCGGAAATAAGGGGGACCAAGGTTCCGAAAGACAAAAACTGTCTCAAAACACAGACATTCATAATATTCAACAAAATATTCACAAAATTATTCTAATTATAAATAAACCCGCGTAGCTCACCCAAAAACTATGAGATTTGACATTTCGGAGACCTCACGCTACACTAGCGCCTCTAGTGGCGAATTCATTCGCGATAGCCCTCATTACAGACAGACAGACAACGGGACTGGTGAAACTAAATAAAAGTTTGTAAAATATCCTTCACCCTTCGTATGACTTAGCACTGGTCAGCGCTGCTTCTGTTATATGCCAAAGTACTGATCAGTGCCAACATCACAAGAGCAACATTTTATTGAATTTTGATATTGACTGTTAAATAGCCAAATGGTTTGAACCTGACTATGGGCTTGAGGTCCCGGGTTCGATCCGGTTCGTTCGGTCGGGGCAGATATTTGTATGAATAATACGAACGTTTAACACATTAACATGAACATTAGTCTCCGGTCTTGGACGTTTAATATATATTTAAGTATGTATTTTATCCAAGTATATAAGTATGTTAATCGGTTAACCGGTGGCAGATTTTTCTTGACATTCATAAGTGCTTGTTATAGCCTAAACTGAGTAAAGATATTTTGACTTTGACTTTGAATACAATGGCCTAGTACAGATAGTATCTACAAGCTTCGCTTTCTTTGGGCCTAGGTCGATTGGTGTTAATTGTCTCATGATTATTATTATATTGGCCGACAACAATAGTAGTGCCGATCAGTGCTAAGTCATGTGAAGGGTTAATTCAATTTAAGCACTAATTTAAGCACTTATAAAAAAATCTATTACTGGTTCGGAAAAGCATCTGCGAACCCGGCAAGAAATTAAACGACATTATTTTTTTAAAGACAGATCTACAGGGTAGGCCTTAGTGTTTAGAATCACATGTCAAATTATACCTAGTTACGTACTTAAATTGTACTAAAATTATTAATGTGACAGTTTGTGTGCGTGCGTGCATATACTTCTGACATATCTTTACATAAAACCGTTGCACTAGCCCTTTAAGATAATTTTCACCGAGCCCCATCCGGGAAAAGGATCGTCTTAGATACCCGGGTACGGGTACTTAGTGGCTCTTGTGACCCAACCCTTGCGTCGATAGGGTTGGGTGGACAGTTGGGGTGCCGATTGCCATCGATGGTTTAGGGTTGCCATTGCGAAATTTGGAAGATCGAGCATATAAAAAAATGTTTTTAAGACATGAGGTTATAAATAAAATATCTTCTAATATATGTATAAAATTCTCAAGTCATAAATGTTTGTGACCAAACTTCTTACTAGACTTAGGATAGTTTATAATGTATATATATGAAACTGTAATATTTTTCAGTTATTTTTTGACATGTCATGTTATAATGCGAAAGTTTGGGTTGCATACATATAATAATAATAATAATATATTTATTTATTCAGGAGTTAATCCCATTATTACATTAGGTACATTACATCATATCACAGTTACATTTTTTTACATATTTATATTGAATTAAATTAAATTACATCAAATTGAAATAAAAAAAATGAAAATAAAATAAACCACAACAAAAATCGTATTGAAATTAACTTAAAATGAAATATAAATTATGGATATATAGTATATATTATGGACTTATTTGAATGTTCGTTTCTCCGATGGATTTAGATGAAATTTTACATACTGAAGGCTTACAATCTGGGCTAACATATACGATACTTTTTATGCCGGAAAATTGCCTGGTTCCTGCGAAAGCGGTAAACGAATTCTTTGAAGATGAAGTCACGCACAAAAAATAGTAAGGTATGAACAAAAAGCATTAATTAACCCAGCATGGCGCTAATAACATAAGAAAAGGTACAAAAATATTTGAGTCAATGAGGTCCCATTTTAAATAACGCCTCATACAGAAGACATAACCACAGGTGCAACTCGCGCATGTGAACACCGACAGGAGCTTTCATTTACGCATTTATCATGGAGAAATTAACCGATAGTACGATAATAATAATAAATCCATTTCTTTCGGGCAACTTGGCCCATGTAATAAATACCTTACAGACACTTAACATACATATAATCCATACAAATACTATACTAATATTATAAATGCGAAAGTGTTTGTGTTTGCATGTGTGTGTGTTTGTTTGTGTGTTTGTTTGTATGTTTGTCGGTCTTTCACGTCGAAACGGAGCGATGGTATAGAGATAGTTTATGGGCCAGAGAGTGACAAAGGCTACTTTTTATCCCGGAAAAATGCACAGTTCCCAAGGGAACAGCGCGCGATAACCGGATTCCATGCGGGCGAAGCCGCGGGCAAAAACTAGTCAATAATATTTACGACTAATTTGGTGACAAAACGCGGCAACACAAAACACAATTGGCAAACTTTGAGATACTTAATAATTATGTATCTATCTATATGAGAACGTTTATCCGTTACCTAGTAAGTACCAATAGTACAAGTTTTGCTTAATAGTGATCACTTGCTTTAATTTAAATGTGAAAGTAAGGATGTGTATAAAAGCCTACAATAATAATCCGGATGTTTTAAAAATTAAAAGCGATTTTACTAGGTATGAGTACTTGAGAAATACTCCGCTCAACTCTACTCCGAGTGGCTCCGATTGATCGACCTGCCGAATACCAATAGAATGAAATTGAACTGATTCTTGAATGTACATACAGTTTGAGTAAGAGTGAAATAGCAAAAAGAAACAGAACGGCTATTCAATAGCCGCTATTGGAACGGAAGCGTACCATGCATAGACCCTATCTATATAAATGAACTATAGTATTAAAAGAACTAAAAGACCGGATTAGTATATTTGCACGATTGTACCTACTGGTTAGTGAACGATAACGTACAACTCAAAATGTTTTTACGTGCGTAGCGTAGTAGTAGTAACAGAGAAGAAGGTAAAAATATAATTTATTGATATGGCCCTCCGCCAAGTAACGCCAGAATAATAACTCCGAATAATACTAACTCTATTGGTTAACTTCTCAATGGTACACATTAACGCCACTGACTGTCCCCGGGAGCACATATACGCGCGACTGTACACCAACCCCTGTTTCGCGGAGTTGTAAACACGAATTTATTGAATGGAATGCGATTTATGAGTGCGTCGCACTTTATACTATGCTCGTTGCAATGTGGAGGTAAATTAGTAAACAGGATTACAGGTACAGTCGAACAAACTGAGTCATGTACTGGGGTGGAACCTTTGTACTACTAATGTCATGTTGGCATCCCACCGACATCTATGTATAGAATGCATGTTTGTTACATTAAAACGGCGCACAAAATAAGTTCACAGCGAGGTTTGGCGAACGTTTTACTATACAGTAGAATCCGGTTATAACGACTGCCACACTCAAAAACCACTCAAAGGTTGACTGGTAGAGATCCCAAAGTGTGTCAATTGTATTTTGTGTCTTTTCTTTTGTACAATAAAGAGTTTACATACATACATACGGCCAAGGGACCGCGATATTACGTCGTACTAACCGGACGCCGTACTAAACGAACGGATGTACTTTCATGGTAGCTCATATTAAAACCAAACTTATGCCTATACTTACGTCGCTAAAAACGTTTGGATGTTAATTGCGAAGTCGTACTAAACAGTACACTGTAGTTTGTTGACGTCTGTGACAGGGGTTGGGTCAAAGTTATGAAAAAGTTACACAGATGGCGATTAGGAAATAATAGTTAAATTGATTATTTAAAGGTTCCATACATAAATAAACTAGTTTTACTTATGCCCTCTCAAGCAGAGGATCGTGGGTTTTAATCCGGGGTCGCACCCAGCATTTCGATATTCACGTGTGAAATTATATTTGTGATTTACCACGAGATTTATAGTGAAGGAAAACTGGACTAACCTATGAAGCAATACAATGGTGTGTGAAGTGCCCAATACGTACTGGGCCCGCGTGAGAACTATGGCCCAAGCCCTCGTATCGTATTCTGTTGAAAGACTACAGGCAACACAGTTGCTAGTAAAAAATTAAGTGTCGAAAATTACAAAATATCATCTTTTATTTACTCTCGAAGCCGTGGTGGCCTAGTGGTTTGACCTATTGCCTCTCAAGCAGAGGGTCGTGGGTTCAAACCCCGGCTCGCACCTCTGTGTTTTTCGAAATTCATGTGCGGAATTACATTTGAAGTTTACCACGAGCTTTGCGGTGAAGGAAAACATCGTGAGGAAACCTGCACAAACCTGCGAAGCAATTCAATGGTGCGTGTGAAGTTCCCAATCCGCACTGGGCCCGCGTGGGAACTATGGCCCAAGCCCTCTTGTTCTGAGAGGAGGCCTGTGCCCAGCAGTGGGACATATATAGGCTGAGATGATTTACTCTTATAGATCTTTTACTAATTTCCTTCCGCCATTTCCGCTCCTGAATTTGCCATAGTCTATGTAATATTAAGAAAATATATAAAGTCAATATTCAACGAAGAACAAAAATACAGTCAGTAGGATTATGCTGGCAATTGAATTCATAGTAATTAAAAAACTGTAATTAAGTCTCTTTCTAAAACGCTTTTCTCTATACAGTACGTATGGCTCTACTTACATGTGACGTCATACACTAGTATATCTTTATAATAGTTTAAAATTTTTAGGCTTTCATTTATGTAAACTAATCAACAAAAAATTGGAAAACCCCCGGCTTTGTCACTTCAAAGTTCAATATTTAAAAAACCTGAACGGATTTTGATAAAGTATGTCTAAGAACCATCGCTAGAAAACCTGCTATCAAATAAAAAAAACCGCATTCAAATCGATCCACCCGTTTTAGAGCTACGGTGCCACATACAGACAGACAGATACACACACAAACGGTATTAGTGAACTATGTATAAAGCTTTTTTATGCTATCTGTAGGCAGGTAAATGAAGAGTATTGGATATAATATAATTAAATCTATCTAATAACGGAAATTTTAGTAAAACTTAATAATATTCATGATAGAGAATTGATGGGCTTATTGAACAAAGAAAGCAGAAATCATTTTCAACGAATTAAATCAGAATATATTTAAAAATAAGAAGAATAATTTATCGCAGTTTTCCGCAACTAAATATACAGTCAGAGGATTTATTGAATGCCCTATGTACATTGTGTAGGTATAATACGAGTAGGTATATACGTACTGACTCTACATTGTCTAAACAACAAAACTTCTCCGTCAACACACCGCACACCCCAACAAACACTGGTAAAAATCCCTTTATTAACAGAAAAAGCTATAAAACTCAAATCCCAAACAGATCGTGTGCGTGAAAAAAAGAACTTTCACTGGCAGAGCGCGCTTTGGTGCCGCCGCGCCCCGCGTCAGTCCGCGCGCGGCGCCCGACCTGTCCACACGTCGGCATTCCCCGCAGCCCGAGCAAACTTTACGCGAGTGAGTGACCATGCCCGCCCGCGCCGTGGCCCTGCTGGCCACCGCGGCGCTCGCCCTCGCCGCCGCCCCGCCCGACCCCTGCTACGAGGACGGCCGCCCCCGCCGGTGCATCCCCGACTTCGTCAACGCCGCCTTCGGAGCCCCCGTCGCCGCCTCCTCCATCTGCGGCAGGCGAGGCCCCGAACGCCTCTGCGACCCTCCCGGAGACCAGATACCAGAGAACGCCTGCCGAGTCTGCGACGCCGCTCGCTCCGACCGCCGCAATGCTCCTAACTACCTCACCGACCTCAACAACGCTCACGACGCTACTTGCTGGCGATCCGCCGCCTTAGCTCCAGCTTCCTACGACTCCCCTCCCGACAACGTCTCTTTAACACTTTCCTTGGGTAAAAAATACGAGTTGACGTACGTGAGCCTCCAATTTTGTCCTAAAGCGGCGCGGCCGGATTCCGTAGCGATCTACAAGAGCGCTGATCACGGCACGACCTGGCAGCCTTTTCAGTTTTACTCGAGCCAGTGCCGGCGGGTGTACGGGAGGCCTAATAAGGCTACCGTGACCTCCGCCAACGAGCAGGAGGCTAGGTGTTCGGATTCGCATCGTCTGGCCGGGGAGAATGCGGGCGGAGCGCGGCTGGCATTCAGTACTTTAGAGGGTCGCCCGAGCGCCGCTAACTTTGATATATCCCCTGTGCTCCAAGATTGGGTGACTGCTACGGATGTTCGGGTTGTTTTTAATCGTTTGCACATGATGAGCGAGGGGGATGAGGTTGATCCGAAGAAGCAGGCGGCGGCTGGGACGCAGCACTACGCGGTGTCGGACTTTGCGGTGGGTGGTCGGTGCAAGTGCAACGGACACGCCTCGCGCTGCGTGCCGATGAAGGACGAGGAAGGGTCCACGCAGCAGCTGTCCTGCGAATGCCGGCACAACACGGCTGGCCGGGACTGCGAGCGATGCAAGCCGTTCCACTTCGACCGGCCCTGGGGACGAGCCACGGCTAGAGACGCCAACGAATGCAAAGGTACGATTGTTTTCTGATTTAATTAATGGTGTTATTGGTTTCTCATACACATTCTACACTTGATGAGTTGCTTAACTTTCAGCTAAAGACTGCTACTTATACTGAAAATTAAATATTACAATAAGTAGCTTATCTTAGGTTACCGTACCTTATTCATTTTTATGCTGTATCGTATTGTATTGTCATTGAAAAAATAAAATAGTGTAACAAAATGATATCTCACTAATATTATAAATGCAAAAGTTTGTAAGTAACCATTGAACCGATTTAGATGAAAATCTGTTTATCCGGCACACAGATAGTTTGAGTCCCGGAGAAGGATAAAGGATAGTTTTTATCCCGGAAAATTGCATAGTTCCTGCGGGATAGCTATAAGGGTCGCGGGTATCGGCTAGTTTAATATAAAATTATTAAGAATAAATTAGTGAGAGTATAGTCTTTAATCAAATCAGAATCGAAAGTTTCTTTTGTGAATGGGCCCTGGTATAGGTACGTTTATTTTGACTCTACCAGAGGTCGTGGAAATGTCAACAATGGCAAAAAGATGCCCCGCAAATATGTATTTCCGCAGAAAGTCACGCAAAGGGATCGGTTTCAAAATCCTATCGAAAACAACATTCGAAGTAGGTAAAAAACTATGTAATTGCGTCAATAGATACTATTTTCGACTAGTTGAAAAGTTCTACTCGTGTTTCAAATTGGGTACTAATACCACTTTCGGATTTTCGGATGCCATTTTCGAGTGATATGTTTTAAAATGTCGGTACACCCGACGTTTATTTATAGAATATGGATTTTATATTGATTGGATTTGAACGATGTCAGAGGTGTAAAACTGGCTATTAAAATGACAATTAACAATAATTTATGTTTATTTACCTTCGTAGTAATAAAGATAGACGGCCAAAAGCCGTAGTTTTAGTCGTTATCAATATTAACTGATAACTAGGAACGTTTATTGGACAAGAACATAATATAATGGGCGTTAACAAATATACTGAAACCCCAAGACATTCTCAACTGTCTTTTTATTTTAACTTTTTTTTATTTATTTATTTACTTAGGTACCTATTTAATTATCCTTTACAATAAAAATTACAAATATACTTCGTCAAACTACAAAACAGTTTGTTGACGAATACTAGCATTTCTTATTTGTGTAATGTATTACTGCACTTATTTTTTCATTTAGTTACTCCAATTATTTCAAAAAATATTCGTATGATTAGTTCAATTTTACTTGATTTTCGAAAAACAATTACTTTGCTCACCAGCCACCTTACGAGCTATGTCTTTGTAACAAATGTGTGTTCTATCAGCTCCTCCGCCTCCACAACGTAGGAACACACACAAGCCACTACACTGACGAACCCAAATTCTCGTAATTATCTGTATTATCGGTATGGTTTCTTTCAATGAAATTCTTCTAAATATAAGTCCAGATAAGGTAAAATGTAGAATCAAATGCAACTTACCAACCTAATTTTGCTTTGTTAAGCAAAGGCAAGCTAAACGAGGAGAACTATTAGATATTAAATAGATTTGCTTCTAAACTGCAAACTAGGTGAGCTGCTAATTAATGTTCCAGTAGAGGCCAGTTCACAACGCGGCACAATGTTGCAGGCACGCTTTGAGAGCTAAAGGATAATCTATCGTATCCAGTTTTAGTACTATTACATAGAAGTCCTTTGAGCGGTCAAAGGCCGGAGTTCAACGGTTTTAACCTGGGGGGCTACCACGAAATTCGAAAATCGATGTTTGTATCGTACCGTCCCTCTCTCGTATTAAATAATATTAGCGTCATCGGGATGGCAAGATATGAAGTATGAATTTTGCACTTTATTATAGAGCCTGTAACAGTTAATGAGCTTTGTTGCAACACGCAGTCGCGCGGATCGCACAGCGCAGCGTACCCCCTGTTCCTAATTGTCGGGCGTCGGATCCTTTTCGTGTCGGATCGGATGTCAGTCATTTCTATAAAAAATCGTGTCGGGCAAGTGTGAATAGTTTCATATAAAATGTTCTGCCACTGAAACATCCGATTAAAATCCGGGCCCGACATCCGACAAGGAACCAGCTTGTAGGACGTCCACCAACGACGACGGACGACTTGGTTAAAATGGGTTCATGGTCGATGCAGGCCGCTTCCGACCGAAGCAACTGGAGGTCTGGAGGAGTTTTATCCAACAGTGGACGTTCTAGGGCTGATATGATGATGATGGCGCAAACTCAAACCAGACAGGTCAAGAAGATTGTATAGCCACGGTTTTTTTGGATCACATCACTAATTATTTATTTAAGAAGGTACCTCTTACAGCAGAAACAATAAGAAAAGTCTGATAATCTTAATTGTTTATGCCTATGCCTAATGCCATCCACAAAGACGCGTGATTTTGTCAAATTAGAAATGAATGACATTGTAATAAGAACCAGGTCAAAGTGAAAAGACACCTTCTAGGCAAAACGTGTAACATCTTAGGCCTCATCTTCGCCTTCCATCAAGCGAGATTGGATCGAGGCCAAACGTAAGCCTATTTTGCATTAAAAAAAAACCACGACACGCGTCATCGTGAATGACTCTACCTATAGGTCAGTAACCAATACTGTAGATATTTAAAACAAAATGTAAAAACTTATAGGTAGATTTGGTTTTGATGGAAAACATAACAAAAATTAATCAAAATCTAATTTTTGGGACTCCGGAATTGTCATTGTATGAAAAAGCGTAGCTCTGTCCGTAGCTCGCTATGTCCTTCCGGAAATATATCTAGTTGTTTAACCAGATAGACGCCCTGTAATTTTACCTAGCACGACATTTCATTAACAAGATAAAAAGTATATCTATAATTTACAAACACACACAACACAAACATCACGCCTGTATTCCCAACACACACACAGGTATACAGAGCACACGAAACGTTACCGCTTCGGAGCCACTTTTAGCAACTTTAGGTTTTAAGTTTGACAAAAGGGGTACAATAGTTATTGCTAGCCTGCCTGCCTGGTTGCTGTGGTTGGTTGGTAGCCTGTCTATAATTTAATTGTACTTATTCAGAAATAGTCACGTGAGGTATTTCAAGCTCGAAATCAAAAGTAAATTTGCAAATTCATAAAACATAACCAAGGAATAATAATGAGTAACAACAAATAAACCTCCGAGTTTCTTTAATATTACGTATCTCTTTCCTTTTATTTGCTGAGATATCGTCTCACATAAATATTTACACAAAGCGAAGATTGTGCGTACAATATCATCTGATATTTTACTGGGAAGGAGCTCAGGGAATATTATGATAAAGTTTTGCTTCTGTATTTAATACTGGTTTTTATAGCGGCAAATTACATCATGCAAATCTTGTCGTTTCAATCGAATAGGGGTGGGTTTGCGTTTCTATTTTACAAATTTGTTTAGTAATTAAGTACCTACCATCATCAAATATTGGACAATCAGATCCCAAAGGTACCGGTTACTTCTGTCTATTGTAAAAGTTGCCTAGAAGAGATCGCTCTCGCGTACTTTATAAAGGACTAATTAACACTAAGAGTAAAAAAAACAAAGCATCAGGTCAACCACGTCTAGGTCTTAAGCACTAAGTTTGTTAAAAAAACGTCAGGACTCAGCAGGCTAAAACGATAAGGCCGCCTATTGCTTACCTTGGAAAAGCTCTACATATCTATAATTTATTGAATCAGGCGTTACTTTGCGGAGGTCCATATCAATGAACTAAAAGAATTTCCTTGCTCCCCCACGACCTTACAATAGCTAAGCTTATGCAAAATATGCGTGTTCATGCAGTTCCTCCACCTCCACACTGTAAGAACACACACAAATCACACAAACCCATCTATCACCACCACCACACTACACTGACGCGTTTCGAACTCAACCAGAGCTCATCTTCAGAGTGACACAACCGTACACCATGCTACCAGTTGTTAGACTTGACTTGAGTTGTTGGACTTGTTGTTGTTGTTGTTGTATTGTACCGGTTTTTTGCTTCAGCGCTACTTTTCACAAAACAGTTATAAATAAAATGAGTTGTTTATAATCTTTAGCAACTAGAAAGAGTCCTATTACTAGACGAATAGTGGATGCTGTTTTGCAATACTGAGTCAACCCAATGTCATTTTGCAATACAATCTCAACTGTCAAAATTCTTTTCTGAGGGTTGACATTGTAATCCAGAATTAATCAGGGTTAACACACTATTGCAAAACAGCATCCAGTTCAAAATTACATAACACACGTTCTAATGCCATTTTAGGCTAATTCTTGAAATAATTATGTGTATCTGTTCCGCCATTTTCTTCTCGGTCAAACAAACAAACAGTTTAAAAGAAGTGCAGAGTAATTTTATGTAATTAAAGAGACGATTAACAGCATTTTAGGCATCACTGTCTCAGAAAATACTGTTAAAGAGATGCTTAGAGTTGATTTTATTTAAAAACGCAAGACAGCCGTTGGCCTATTTTGCGATAACCATTTTAGGGAAAAAATTTTAGACCTTTCGAAGGGCACCCCTTTAAAACGTAACTGTGAAATGAAACACATGACTGTGTGAAAATTCCAAACGCGCTAGGTTGAGTAAGTCTAACGAATTGAAGTATAACGGCAACGCACAAACCCTACTACTGCCATTGAATGCAAAAGTTTTCACATTATCTTGCGAAATCGTACATTCTTGTGAATCATGTTGGTCCTACTAAAGTGGGGTAAAAGCTGACTTCTCTATCTACCTATATGTTTTCTTTTAAGACACATGTTATATCTTGAATAATTATTAATTACACTTAATTTCATGGTGATGATATTAGTAAAAAATCTTTATTTACTCATTACAATACATGTCAATGTATGAGAAGTAGTTTCATTTCTTTCTTTTATATATATATATATATATATATAATTCGCAATCTGTCCCTTCGGACATTCGGCAGAAGTTTAAGTGCGTGTATATTGTCCTGGTCGGTGCGCGTCCAGTGACGGGCCCGAATCTATGCATACTAATGAGCGATCATTTCAGTAGGTCTTGGGTGGATCTCCTCTTCAGCCGACTAAATGTGGTGTGTTTCTCATCAGGTTATTAGCCAATTTGTTAGATGGTTTAGGTCATTTCTTTTGAGGTCTTAATATTATTTATTTCGGAACTACTAGAACTTTTTTTAGCATTAGAAATAGGGTAAACAATCTTGACGAGTCTTTTTATTGAAAAACAATTAAAAAAAACAGTAACTATTACTTATAATACCAAAATAATGTAAATTATCATTGACCTTGCTTATTGTTGGTGTACTGCCTTTTCGGCGAAATATGTTTCGCCAAATTTCACTTAGCAACCAATCATTCGCCGAAGATTAATTTGGCAAACCATTCGTTGGCATAACTTCACTCTGCATTTTTCTTATTTCGCAACATTTTTATATTGCAAAATTTACTTCATCACACTTTTATGTGGCAAATAATTATGTAGTAAATGATTGGCTTAGGCGAATAACAAATTGTCAAATATCATTTGGCCAATTTTTATATTCCAAAGTTTTACTTCAAAATTTGTTCGAGCGAGCGAAGTGAGCAAGCAAGACGGTTCGGGGCAGAAGCGACTTGGACAGTTTAGGTTCCGCCTTAGCCTTCGATGTTCAGTTTTTTTATATAGCAGCCAGGATAACTGCCACTAGGAAAGTAGGTTGTATGCCTTTCAATATGTTGCTAAGTTAAGGTATGCCAATCAATACATTTGTTTTGACCAAAACGTAAAAGACATCTTAAAAAAACCCAGGTAATAATTTGCCTGATTAGTTGGGAAATGATATCAGTGCGAAACGTTGAGTTGGGAAATAACATTTCGCCTAAATAAAAATATGGGATAAATAGTTTGGGAGTTAATAATTTGCTAAATAATTTTCGCCGAAACATTAGTAAACCCTTATTGTTACATGTTTTCTGCGACTTATATTTCCAAAGTGTTTTTCAATAAAAAGACACGTTAAGATCGCTTAACTTGTTTTTAATGTAAAAAAACGAAGTCTAGAGCAAACCTAGAGAACCTATAATATGAGAGAAGCCATATGCTTACACACACACACACACACATTATGGTTATAGCACTTGGCGACTTTGGAGTTCTCTATATTATCAGTTATCTAGTTATTAGACGTTAACTAGATAATAAAATAACCGGGCGGTCGTAAAAGTTCAATGTAATAAATCAATTAAATTGAGTTTTAGTTGGTTACACCCCTTAATTGGATACGATAAGTAGATTGGTTAAAATTTAACTTCAAGAATTTAATGCAATACGTACATTTGAGTAAATAACTCGTGTCCCAGTCTTCGACCCCTGCTTAGTAATAGGCATTGCCATAAAACCATGCCAAATTCTGCTTCTTAGTTTCTAGTTGAAGTTTTGATTTTGTGTTATTTTATTTTTAGACGACTGCCCAAATAAACAATAGTGTGGTGTCAAAGTCATAAAAAATGCATAATTATATTTACTATATAGTTTTACCGGGAAACCTGGTTTCGATTCACACTTAACTCTGTATAAAGCTATAATAGATAGAGCACAAAATTCTTTTCTATCTTTAAGCCTACCTCTATAACAAACGGCTAACGTCCAAATTCGATTGCCAAACTAGTCAAATTGTGTATTAATATCTGCTTAAGCTGAGGACCTACCCCAAAATTCGAAAATCAAATTTCGTATCGTGCTGTCCCTCTCACTCTCGTATTAAATAAGGGTCAGAGGGACGGAACGACACGAACTTCGATTTCCGAATTTCGTAGTAGTCCCGCTGAGCGTGCTAAAATATCTGACATGTCTTGTGCCCCTTGTGACCCTTTGTTGCCTCAAATATTGGTGCTATTACGTAAAATTGTATCGTGTGTAAAGGGCTTAACAAAATCCGGGGAAATGACAACCCTAACTTCAGTGTTTACCACAGGAGCACGAGTTGACCAATGACTGCGCGCGCGGCATCAAAATGGCGGAGTGACAGCACGCTTTATAGCCTCAGATATTGGTGCTATTACGTAAAATTGTATCGTGTGTAAAGGGTTTAACAAAGTCCGGGGAAATGACAACCCCAGCTTCAGTGTTTTCCACAGGAGCACGGGTTGACCAATGACTGCGCGCGCGCATCAAAATGGCGGAGTGACAGCTGCGCTTCTGCCTTATAAGAGTTCTCGCCTCCGCCTACATTCCAGCTGTATA
Source organism: Choristoneura fumiferana (assembly GCF_025370935.1). Classification (NCBI taxonomy): domain Eukaryota; kingdom Metazoa; phylum Arthropoda; class Insecta; order Lepidoptera; family Tortricidae; genus Choristoneura; species Choristoneura fumiferana. Next base: position 1,666,477 of record NC_133479.1, read on the forward strand.
AATCTGATTTAATCTTGACATGGCCAGAGGTTGCTATCACACGTTAATGCCAATTCCATAAAATGTTATAAATTCATGGGAATTCAAAGGAGTTTTCATTACCGTTAGAATTTCTAGGTAGACGGATTTTGTACGAGAAGTAAAATTGCTAAACATGATTTCAATCTTATCCTTAATATTAGTACCTACATACATACGAAAGTAAATGTCTTTTTTTTCTGTCTGTCTATCTATTATCTCTTCACGTTTAAACGACTAAACTAATTTAGACGAAAAGTATTCTGTTTCCCTTCTCACAGTCTCAAACTATCTTTATATCAAATTTTATCATGATCAGTTGCGTACTTATCCTGTGAAGTGAACCTGACCAACAAAAAAGCGGCTGAACCGATTTTGATGAAACATGTCTAAGAACCATCGCTAGAAAACCTGATTTCAAAAAAAAAATCGCATTCAAATCGGTCCACCCGTTTAAGAGCTACGGTGCCACAGACAGACAGACAGATAGACGGGCAGACAGACACACATAGCGGTCAAACTTGGGGGTTCAAAACAAAACAAATAACTCACTTTCGCATTTGGATTAGCTGGTAGATTTTTTGAAATTCATAACTTCTTGTTATTAAATTGAAAAAAGATATTTTGATTTCGACTTTGATATTAATCAGCATTTCGTCACACAGACCCAACCATCACAAAGACAAACTCTATCACACGAGTTCATTCTCAAAGCTAAATGCACGAGAACACATAAGTGCAGGTGGTAGAACCTTGTGCAAGATCCGCCCGGATTGCTACCACCATCTTGCTCGCTAATCCTACCGTGAAGCAGCAAGTGCTTGCACTGTTGTGTTTCGGCGTGGAGAGTAAGAAAGCCGGTGAAATTACTGGCACCTGAGGTATTCCATCTTAGGCCTCTAGGTTGGCAACATCCCTGCAATACCCCTGGCGTTGCAGATGTTTATGGGCGGTGATGATCTCTCACTTGCTCGTTTTCCATCCAGTCTAATAAAAAAAGTATAATTAAGTCTGTGCGAATCTCTTGTGTTAAAAATATAACCAGTACCAATATCTGACACAACAAAGCGTGTAGAAATATCTAAGACGACTCTACCTATTCTTCTTCTTCTTCTCTTTTAAAATATGGCTATTCTGTCCTAATTAATAGGACAATTTCACCAGTGTCAAGGTAAACTCTCTTTGAGAGGGACGTTGTACGGTGATTGTAGTTTTTGCAACTTGATAGTAAAATTCCAGAAACCACGTGGAGACCACTTGCGCATAAAAAAATGTTAGACACGAGAGCAATATAGGATTTTGTGATCACTGTTCACTGTTAAGGTTAATCGCCGCATAAAACTCTATCAAAATTATACTTCAACTAGCCAAAGAAACAGAAATAGCAAAATTAGATATTGTCTACATCCGCCATCTTCGAATGCTACAAATCGAATCCTCAACACTCTAGGGCCGGTAGGACGGGTCAGAATTTTTGCACGCTCCGCTGTGTCAGATGTCATTGCAGGTGACTGTACCGAGAAGCAAGTATTTTCTTTCTTTTTTATATTTGTTAATTATTGTATATATTGTGTGTTATTCAAATGTTATTTCTGCACTGGCGCCAATGTAAAATATTGTAGTTTATTTACTCTTAAAACCGCCCTGCGAAGCAATCCAATGGTGTGTGTGAAGTTCTCAATCTGCACTGGGCCCGCGTATGATCTACGGCCCGAGCCCTCTCATCCTGAGAGGAGTCCTGTGCACAGCAGTGAGATGATGATGCTGATGATGATGATTTATTCTCAAAGTCCGTTGGTGTAACTGACCTTGCGCATCACTCTATTGTGATTTCGTAAGCTCCCTTAGTTATATGTTAATTACTTACTGGCATGTTGTAAGCTCAAACTGCGTTTTACAGCACAGTTATGTCGTAAAGGTCATTAAAATGTAACCCATAATAGTGGCGAAATATATCGGAACCCTTTTATGAGAGTCATAAAATGAAGATGATCGAGTGCTGGGGTCTCTACATAATGGTGCAAGTTAGATAATTACCTATCGAAGTCTGAAAATGACTTAAGGCCGTTTTGGCTAACGTTTCTGAAGCTCGCGATCGCGATCAAATGTCAGATTTCGTATACAAAAACTGTCATTCCTTCGTCTTCTTAATTTTTTACCTATACGCTCTTGACAGAGTGGTCGAATGAGGCTCAATAATGAACCGTCATGACGACGTCTTTCGCCTGCGAGATTTGGATCAAAAAACATAAATAGTTTAGCATTTACAGAGGTAATTAGTAAGGATAATGTGGTAGATTTTTGACATAGTACATAAGTACTTGTTAAACTGGGTTAGCTGGAAGAGATCCCTTATAAGTGATAAGTTCGCCTTTGTATTTCTGTTTATCTGTGTTTCCATTAGTACAGTCAAGTGCAAAATATTTACATATACATATCTATTCGAAGCACTCAAAAACGTGTGCAATTACACCTACTGTGTGCAATTGTTGTGTTGTAGACATTCTGATGTTTTTTTTGTGAGGTTGTGTTGTTGTTTGCAATATGTAACTGTATTGTACCTAAATTATGAATAAAATAAATGAAAATAACTGCTGTATGGTGTAAAGTGAATAAGAGCTAGCGTTTAAAAGTGTATCCAGTGAATTTATGGATACAGGATGCGTCGTAAATCATAGAGCAGCGTGGGAGCACCCTATTATCGCGTATGTGGCTTGGTAGCTTTAGTTCATTATCTGTGGTACTTCACGACGTAGTTATATTTATACTAGCTTTAAGCGCTGCTTCTCTCGTATACCATTCTGGCGTTTGACGACCGGATGGCCAAGTGGTTAGAGAACCTGACTACGAAGCTTGAGGTCCCGGGTTCGATTCCCGGTCGGGGCAGATATTTGTATGAACAATACGAATGTTTTTTCTCGGGTCTTGGATGTTAATAGCATTTAAGTATGTAATTATCTACATAGGTATGTTTATCCGTTGCCTAGTATTCATAGTACAAGCTTTGCTTAGTTTGGGACTACTCGTAGGTCAATTGGTGTCAAGTGTCCCATGATAAAAAATCTGGGATTTTATTAAATTTCCATGGAGATGTTCGTAATATACTTCACATTTTATTGACTCAGGCGTTATTTTGCATAGGTTCATATCAATAGACTTTTGTATGTCAAATAGCTGGCAAACAAGCATGCGGGTCACCTGATAGTAAGTAATCACCGCCGCCCATGGACACCGTACTTTAAACAATTACTTTGCTCACCCGCGATCTTATGATAGTACATCAGTGCAACAAATATGAGTTCATACAAACTGTAGAACACACACCAATCCAAACTATCACTACCACACTACACTGACGCGTTTCGAACTAAACCAGAGCTCATCTTCAAGAGCAACACAACTGTTCACCATGCTATCAGATATTAAAACACATTTATAATATGTACATTGGTAAGATTCGTTCTTTACTTCATTTTATTTAAGTTGACTTTTGCATAGTTAAGTAAAACTGAGAAGTAACAATGATGTACCTCATGAGTTAAATATTCAACTGGAAACAAAGGCAGACAATAGATCTTAGGAATAAATTAACTTTTTGTTAGCCTAGGTGTAGAAACTTGAATCACATTTAACGTAAGAAGACACGAGCACAATAGTCGAAATAAGATACAAAATAATAATAAAACTAAAAAAGTAAACGGCTCAACTCACGCGTATAAAAGTGACTGACTAGTTTCGATCATTTCGGAAGACCTTTTTTCAGGGTGCTAGGCGGACCGTCTTGACTTATAACAGTTATAACCGTGAGTTGAGCCATTTAATGTTTAGTTTTCTTAAATCATTACAATGTGTGCAATAAAGGGTAGTAAAATAGAATATAGTGCAATTTTATAGGCAGTAAATGATTTTCTTTCTCTGTAGGTTATAAGTATTTACTTATTCTTTTGACATTCTTTTATTTATTTTTTCTGTAATTTTATACTGTAGTTTTTAAGTATTTTTTGTAATAAGTATTTGAAAAACATTGACTGCCAAGTTTCTTGCGGCGCATTCTTTTGGCAATGATGGTCTATCCGAAAGCCCATTGCAGCCTATTTACAGAATAAAGCCGCAAGTATAGGCTATGTACTATTATTCATCTATAGTCAAAATTCAATATTAATTGCATAAGAAACAAACTTTTCTCCGTCAAAGCAAACAGCGTGGATACGAGCTTCAGACCGCAATTTCCGATACACTGAAGTTCATTTCCGAAAGGAAATCGGTCGGGATTTATTATCTTTGTGCACGAAATCTGTATGACAAATATTTAATGGCGTCCTCGAGTGTCACGCCCAATTACGGAGACTTTAGGGTCTGTTTCACCAGTCAACTGATATTCATGTGACCAATAAATGTTATGCCGTCTTTTTTCATTCGGAGGAAGCAAACAGAGATAGCATCAGAGATTTGATAAATAAAATTTGACAATGAGTGACGAATTTCTCAATAAACCAGTCAAGTGTGAGTTGGACTCAAGCACTGAGGGTTCCGTACTTATTTGCTGGTGTACGTCAAAAGCATAAAAATTCAGTGTTAATAAAGAAACACCTAAGCAGGGATGTACGGAGTTTGAGATTAATTTATATTGCTTGATTAGGTTTTATAAACCATAAATACAAAAAAATAAAAAAAAATATTTGTCGTTTTGCAGCAATAGAAATACAAAAAAAAAACATATAAAAATGATAATTTTGAAACTTATAGTGTAGTATAAAAAATTTGGCTGGCACGCCCTGGAAAGTATAAAACTATGAATATCAAGTGTACCTACCTATTATGGGTCTTGAGAGACAGAGAGTCCTGTAGGTATGACGGACGGATAGACTAGTTCCATTTGTTCTTTTGTGTTTTTTCTCTTCATAGCTTCTTGTCCTCTCTGTACTACGGAATCCTAAAAAGAGTTAATTCACTATGTCACTGATGCTACGAGATAGTATTGCTTTATTACAGTTTTAGTGTTAAAACGACGCACGCGCACGGAGATTTATTTATTGCCTGCGTAGGAGATTGATAATGCTCCAATATTAGTTGGGACAAATGTGTTAAGTTATTTTTATGGGCGTACCATGTCGTTAAGTATTTGGTACATTTTGTACCAGTTATTCTAAACTTTGTCAAAAGCTAGTTGTTGAATATTTTAAGTGACAAAAAAGTGGAATACGCTAGTATACTAAACAAATCAAATGACTTAGATTATCAGTAAATCTTCAAGTCGTATATTTTAATTAAATAAAAAACCGGCCAGAGCGCGTCGGACTCGCCCAAAATCCCTATTTTTGCCCTATTCCCCGAACCCTTTCGGTATAAGTAATAGTTACTATTTTTTTAAAACGTTTTTCAGTAAAGACTCGTCAAGATTGTTTACCCTTTTCTAATGCTAAAAAAAACGAAGTATAGATTGGCTCAGGCTCAGGCATAAAGTACTAACCAGAGATGGGCAAAATTTATTCGAATGACATGTAAAGATTCCCTTGTGGCCTACATACGAGTGCTTACAGAGAAACTTTTTGTTTTGAAACGTTTCGAATGACAATCGCGGTATTGACCGAAGAAAATATGTTCAACATATACTAGTATAGTAGGCCACTCTATGTCACCGCTATCGGTTTCAACAAAGGACGATCGTTTATCTTGCATCTCTGTTTATTTGTACGCGGAGCAATAAAGATGGAGAGACAGACGCGGATAAGGTTTAAACTAGGAATTGAAATAAGTTTCTGTTTAAAATTTCATTTCTAATACCAGATCACCTTCTTGCTCGCTAATCCTGCCGTGAAGCAGCAGTGCTGTTGTGTTTCGGCGTGGAGAGTATGACAGCCGGTGAAATTACTGGCACTTGAGGTATCCTATCTTAGGCCTCTAGGTTGGCAACGCATCTGCAATACTCCTGGTGTTGCAGTGTTTTTTTAGCGGTGGTGATCTCTTACCATCAAGAGACCCACTTGCTCGTTTGCCATCCAGGTCGAATAAAAAAAAAGATTTTTTTGCTGACAGGGTTGTTGACTGTAATTGCATTGTCATCTAAACAGCATATTCGTAATAAATTTCAGTCGGTACTGTTAACCATTGAGGAGTTCCCACATGTGGAGACAATCCTGGCGGGACCACAGCATGCCACTATCAGATTATTGTATTGTCACCAAATTATACAAGTATGTCAAATTTCAAGACAATCAGACCGCTGAAAGTGGGTCAAATTTAGCTTCCAAGATTTACTCACGCAAATAAATAAAAGCTTGTAATAAGCAGGGAAAGCTAAAGAAAAGCTTATTAAATGCAAAAGACTCGAAATGTCAATTCCACTGCTGGATTTAATAATAGCTTACTCGTGCAAACCCGCGGTAAATGTTAGTCTTTATATAATTTGCGCAGACAAAGACGCGGCAGAAACTAGGAAGGCCATAAGATATAGCAACGAGCCAAGAGAAGCAGGTTGGAATAAAAAGTACTATTCATGGGCTATAATGATTGTGACCCCGAGATCCCGAATGCTATAAAAAATAAATGGGTCTCTACAATCATTCGAGAAACAAAGTCTTACGACAGG
>NC_133479.1:1673183-1711531 GCF_025370935.1 Choristoneura fumiferana
TACAGGGTAGGCCTTAGTGTTTAGAATCACATGTCAAATTATACCTAGTTACGTACCTAAATTGTACTAAAATTATTAATGTGACAGTTTGTGTGCGTGCGTGCATATACTTCTGACATATCTTTACATAAAACCGTTGCACTAGCCCTTTAAGATAATTTTCACCGAGCCCCATCCGGGAAAAGGATCGTCTTAGATACCCGGGTACGGGTACTTAGTGGCTCTTGTGACCCAACCCTTGCGTCGATAGGGTTGGGTGGACAGTTGGGGTGCCGATTGCCATCGATGGTTTAGGGTTGCCATTGCGAAATTTGGAAGATCGAGCATATAAAAAAATTTTTTTAAGACATGAGGTTATAAATAAAATATCTTCTAATATATGTATAAAATTCTCAAGTCATAAATGTTTGTGACCAAACTTCTTACTAGACTTAGGATAGCTTATAATGTATATATATGAAACTGTAATATTTTTCAGTTATTTTTTGACATGTCATGTTATAATGCGAAAGTTTGGGTCTATGGATATTATTGCATACATATAATAATAATAATAATATATTTCTTTATTCAGGAATTAATCCCATTATTACATTACATTACATCATATCACACTTACATTTTTTTACATACTTATATTGAATTAAATTAAATTACATCAAATTGAAATAAAAAAAATGAAAATAAAATAAACCACAACAAAAATCGTATTGAAATTAACTTAAAATGAAATATAAATTATGGATATATAGTATATATTATGGACTTATTTGAATGTTCGTTTCTCCGATGGATTTAGATGAAATTTTACATACTGAAGGCTTACAATCTGGGCTAACATATACGATACTTTTTATGCCGGAAAATTGCCTGGTTCCTGCGAAAGCGGTAAACGGATTCTTAGAAGATGAGGTCACGGGTAAAAGTTAGTAAGGTATGAACAAAAAGCATTAATTAACCCAGCATGGCGCTAATAACATAAGAATAGGTACAAAAATATTTGAGTCAATAAGGTCCCATTTTAAATAACGCCTCATACAGAAGACATAACCACAGGTGCAACTCGCGCATGTGAACACCGACAGGAGCTTTCATTTACGCATTTATCATGGAGAAATTAACCGATAGTACGATAATAATAATAAATCCATTTCTTTCGGGCAACTTGGCCCATGTAATAAATACCTTACAGACACTTAACATACATATAATCCATACAAATACTATACTAATATTATAAATGCGAAAGTGTTTGTGTTTGTATGTTTGTCGGTCTTTCTCGTTGAAACGGAGATACGGATCGACGTGATTTTTGGTACAGAGATAGTTTATGGGCCAGAGAGTGACAAAGGCTACTTTTTATCCCGGAAAAATGCACAGTTCCCGAGGGAACAGCGCGCGATAACCGGATTCCACGCGGGCGAAGCCGCGGGCAAAAGCTAGTCAATAATATTTACGACTAATTTGGTGACAAAACGCCGGCAACACAAAACACAATTGGCAAACTTTGAGATACTTAATAATTATGTATCTATCTATATGAGAACGCTTATCCGTTACCTAGTAAGTACCAATAGTACAGTCACCAGCATTAATATCTGCACAGCGGAGCGTGCAAAAATATCTGACACGTCCTTCCAGCCCTAGAAATAGAGTCGTATCAGATATTTATGCACGCTTGTTGTGTCAGATATTGGTGCTGGTGACTGTACAAGTTTTGCTTAATAGTGATCACTTGCTTTAATTTAAATGTGAAAGTAAGGATGTGTATAAAAGCCTACAATAATAATCCGGATGTTTTAAAAATTAAAAGCGATTTTACTAGGTATGAGTACTTGAGAAATACTCCGCTCAACTCTACTCCGAGTGGCTCCGATTGATCGACCTGCCGAATACCAATAGAATGAAACTGAACTGATTCTTGAATGTACATACAGTTTGAGTAAGAGTGAGATAGCAAAAAGAAACAGAACGGCTATTCAATAGCTGCTATTGGAACGGAAGCGAACCATGCATAGACCCTATCTATATAAATGAACTATAGTATTAAAAGAACTAAAAGACCGGATTAGTATATTTGCACGATTGTACCTGGGTCAATCAACTTTTTTACCGACACTAATCTGTCCGCGACATTTTTCAAACAATTGCAGATTTTATAAGTAATCATGTTTTTTCTGTAATTTAATAGATGGTGTACATGAATACATGCCATCCTACGTAAGTTCAACCTATTAAACTGTGAAATATCTTGTTGGAAGTAAGATTTTTGGGTAACGCCAGAGACAATTTTGGTAAGCAGGAGACGGCCAAAGTTTCGGTAAATAGTTGATTGGCCACCTACTGGTTAGTGAACGATAACGTACAACTCAAAATGTTTTTACGTGCGTAGCGTAGTAGTAGTAACAGAGAAGAAGGTAAAAATATAATTTATTGATATGGCCCTCCGCCAAGTAACGCCAGAATAATAACTCCGAATAATACTAACTCTATTGGTTAACTTCTCAATGGTACACATTAACGCCACTGACTGTCCCCGGGAGCACATATACGCGCGACTGTACACCAACCCCTGTTTCGCGGAGTTGTAAACACGAATTTATTGAATGGAATGCGATTTATGAGTGCGTCGCACTTTATACTATGCTCGTTGCAATGTGGAGGTAAATTAGTAAACAGGATTACAGTCGTGAATCATGTACCCGGGTGGAACCTTTGTGCTACTAATGTATATAATGCATGTTTGTTACATTAAAACGGCGCACAAAATAAGTTCACAGCGAGGTTTGGCGAACGTTTTACTATACAGTAGAATCCGGTTATAACGACTGCCACACTCAAAACCACTCAAAGGTTGACTGATAGAGATCCCAAAGTGTGTCAATTGTATTTTGTGTCTTTTCTTTTGTACAATAAAGAGTTTACATACATACATACGGCCAAGGGACCGCGATATTACGTCGTACTAACCGGACGCCGTACTAAACGAACGGATGTACTTTCATGGTGGCTCATATTAAAACCAAACTTATGCCTATACTTACGTCCTAAAAACGTTTGGTTGTTAATTGCGAAGTCGTACTAAACAGTACACTGTAGTTTGTTGACGTCTGTGACAGGGGTTGGGTCAAAGTTATGAAAAAGTTACACAGATGGCGATTAGGAAATAATAGTTAAATTGATTATTTAAAGGTTCCATACATAAATAAACTAGTTTTACTTATGCCCTCTCAAGCAGAGGATCGTGGGTTTTAATCCGGGGTCGCACCTCAGCATTTCGATATTCACGTGTGAAATTATATTTGTGATTTACCACGAGATTTATAGTGAAGGAAAACTGGACTAACCTATGAAGCAATACAATGGTGTGTGAAGTGCCCAATACGTACTGGGCCCGCGTGAGAACTATGGCCCAAGCCCTCGTATCGTATTCTGTTGAAAGACTACAGGCAACAGGCAACACAGTTGCTAGTGAAAAATGAAGTGTCAAAAATTACAAAATATCATCTTTTATTTACTCTTATAGATCTTTTACTAATTTCCTTCCGCCATTTCCGCTCCTGAATTTGCCATAGTCTATGTAATATTAAGAAAATATATAAAGTCAATATTCAGCGGAGAACAAAAATACAGTCAGTAGGATTATGCTGGCAATTGAATTCATAGTAATTAAAAAACTGTAATTAAGTCTCTTTCTAAAACGCTTTTCTCTATACAGTACGTATGGCTCTACTTACATGTGACGTCATACACTAGTATTTCTTTATAATTAATTTAAAATTTTTAGGCTTTCATTTATGTAAACTAATCAACAAAAAATTGGAAAACCCCCGGCTTTGTCACTTCAAAGTTCAATATTTAAAAAACCTGAACGGATTTTGATAAAGTATGTCTAAGAACCATCGCTAGAAAACCTGCTATCAAATAAAAAAAACCGCATTCAAATCGATCCACCCGTTTTAGAGCTACGGTGCCACATACAGACAGACAGATACACACACAGGCACACAGACACACATAGCGGTCAAACGGTAGGTATTAGTGAACTATGTATAAAGCTTTTTTATGGTATCTGTAGGCAGGTAAATGAAGAGTATTGGATATAATATAATTAAATCTATCTAATAACGGAAATTTTAGTAAAACTTAATAACATTCATGATAGAGAATTGATGGGCTTATTGAACAAAGAAAGTATCAGAATATATTTAAAAATAAGAAGAATAATTTATCGCAGTTTTCCGCAACTAAATATACAGTCAGAGGATTTATTGAATACCCTACGTACCTACATTGAGTAGGTATGATATATACGTACTGACTCTACATTGTCTAAACAACAAAACTTCTCCGTCAACACACCGCACACCCCAACAAACACTGGTAAAAATCCCTTTATTAACAGAAAAAGCTATAAAACTCAAATCCCAAACAGATCGTGTGCGTGAAAAAAAGAACTTTCACTGGCAGAGCGCGCTTTGGTGCCGCCGCGCCCCGCGTCAGTCCGCGCGCGGCGCCCGACCTGTCCACACGTCGGCATTCCCCGCAGCCCGAGCAAACTTTACGCGAGTGAGTGACCATGCCCGCCCGCGCCGTGGCCCTGCTGGCCACCGCGGCGCTCGCCCTCGCCGCCGCCCCGCCCGACCCCTGCTACGAGGACGGCCGCCCCCGCCGGTGCATCCCCGACTTCGTCAACGCCGCCTTCGGAGCCCCCGTCGCCGCCTCCTCCATCTGCGGCAGGCGAGGCCCCGAACGCCTCTGCGACCCTCCGGAGACCAGATACCAGAGAACGCCTGCCGAGTCTGCGACGCCGCTCGCTCCGACCGCCGCAATGCTCCTAACTACCTCACCGACCTCAACAACGCTCACGACGCTACTTGCTGGCGATCCGCCGCCTTAGCTCCAGCTTCCTACGACTCCCCTCCCGACAACGTCTCTTTAACACTTTCCTTGGGTAAAAAATACGAGTTGACGTACGTGAGCCTCCAATTTTGTCCTAAAGCGGCGCGGCCGGATTCCGTAGCGATCTACAAGAGCGCTGATCACGGCACGACCTGGCAGCCTTTTCAGTTTTACTCGAGCCAGTGCCGGCGGGTGTACGGGAGGCCTAATAAGGCTACCGTGACCTCCGCCAACGAGCAGGAGGCTAGGTGTTCGGATTCGCATCGTCTGGCCGGGGAGAATGCGGGCGGAGCGCGGCTGGCATTCAGTACTTTAGAGGGTCGCCCGAGCGCCGCTAACTTTGATATATCCCCTGTGCTCCAAGATTGGGTGACCGCTACGGATGTTCGGGTTGTTTTTAATCGTTTGCACATGATGAGCGAGGGGGATGAGGTTGATCCGAAGAAGCAGGCGGCGGCTGGGACGCAGCACTACGCGGTGTCGGACTTTGCGGTGGGTGGTCGGTGCAAGTGTAACGGACACGCCTCGCGCTGCGTGCCGATGAAGGACGAGGAAGGGTCCACGCAGCAGCTGTCCTGCGAATGCCGGCACAACACGGCTGGCCGGGACTGCGAGCGATGCAAGCCGTTCCACTTCGACCGGCCCTGGGGACGAGCCACGGCTAGAGACGCCAACGAATGCAAAGGTACGATTGTTTTCTGATTTAATTAATGGTGTTATTGGTTTCTCATACACATTCTACACTTGATGAGTTGCTTAACTTTCAGCTAAAGACTGCTACTTATACTGAAAATTTGATATTATAATAAGTAGCTTATCTTAATTTACCGTATCTTATTCGTTATTTTTATGCTGTACCGTATTGTATTGTCATTGAAAAAATAAAATAGTGTAACAAAATGATATCCCACTAATATTATAAATGCGAAAGTTTGTAAGTCTGTCTGTTTGTTTGTTACTTCATCAGGCTTAGACCTAAACCATTGAACCGATTTAGATGAAAATCTGTTTATCCGGCACACAGATAGTTTGAGTCCCGGAGAAGGATAAAGGATAGTTTTTATCCCGGAAAATTGCATAGTTCCTGCGGGATAGCTTTAAGGGTCGCGGGTAACGGCTAGTTTAATATAAGATTATTAAGAATAAATTAGTGAGAGTATAGTCTTTAATCAAATCAGAATCGAAAGTTTCTTTTGTGAATGGGCCCTGGTATAGGTACGTTTATTTTGACTCTACCAGAGGTCGTGGAAATGTCATCAATGGCAAAAAATGCCCGCAAATATGTATTTCCGCAGAAAGTCACGCAAAGGGATCGGTTTCCAAATCCTATCGAAAACAACATTCGAAGTAGGTAAAAAACTATGTAATTGCGTCAATAGATACTATTTTCGATTGTACTCGTGTTTCAAATTGGGTACTAATACCACTTTTGGATTTTCGGATGCCATTTTCGAGTGATATGTTTTAAAATGTCGGTACACCCGACGTTTATTTATAGATTATGTATTTTATATTGATTGGATTTGAACGATGTCAGAGGTGTAAACCTGGCTATTAAAATGACAATTAACAATAATTTATGTTTATTTACCTTCGTAGTAATAAAGATAGACGGCCAAAAGCCGTAGTTTTAGTCGTTATCAATATTAACTGATAACTAGGAACGTTTATTGGACAAGAACATAATATAATAGGCGTTAACTATTATACTGAAACCCCAAGACATCCTCAACTGTCTTTTTATTTTAACTTTTTTATTTATTTATTTATTTAGGTACCTATTTAATTATCCTGTACAATAAAAATTACAAATATACTTCGTCAAACTACAAAACAGTTTGTTGACGAATACTAGCATTTCTTATTTGTGTAATGTATTACTGCACTTATTTTTTCATTTAGTTAGTTTATTAATTGTATTTATTTCAAATAGGTACTCCAATTATTTCAAAAAATATTCGTATGATTAGTTCAATTTTACTTGATTTTCGAAAAACAATTACTTTGCTCACCAGCCACCTTACGAGCTATGTCTTTGTAACAAATGTGTGTTCTATCAGCTCCTCCGCCTCCACAACGTAGGAACACACACAAGCCACTACACTGACGAACCCAAATTCTCGTAATTATCTGTATTATCGGTATGGTTTCTTTCAATGAAATTCTTCTAAATATAAGTCCAGATAAGGTAAAATGTAGAATCAAATGCAACTTACCAACCTAATTTTGCTTTGTTAAGCAAAGGCAAGCTAAACGAGGAGAACTATTAGATATTAAATAGATTTGCTTCTAAACTGCAAACTAGGTGAGCTGCTAATTAATGTTCCAGTAGAGGCCAGTTCACAACGCGGCACAATGTTGCAGGCACGCTTTGAGAGCTAAAGGATAATCTATCGTATCCAGTTTTAGTACTATTACATAGAAGTCCTTTGAGCGGTCAAAGGCCGGAGTTCAACGGTTTTAACCTGGGGGGCTACCACGAAATTCGAAAATCGAAGTTTGTATCGTACCGTCCCTCTCTCGTATTAAATAATATTAGCGTCAGCGGGGCAGCAAGATACGAAGTATGAATTTTGCACTTTAGTATAGAGCCTGTAACAGTTAATGAGCTTTGTTACAATACGCAGTCGTGCGGATCGGCCAGCGCAGCGTATCCCCCGTTCCTACTTGTCGGGCGTCGGATCCTTTTCGTGTCGGATCGGATGTCAGTCATTTCTATAAAAAATCGTGTCGGGCAAGTGTGAATAGCTTCATATAAAATGTTCTGCCACTGAAACATCCGATTAAAATCCGGGCCCGACATCCGACAAGGAACCAGCTTGTAGGACGTCCACCAACGACGACGGACGACTTGGTTAAAATGGGTTCATGGTCGATGCAGGCCGCTTCCGACCGAAGCAACTGGAGGTCTGGAGGAGTTTTATCCAACAGTGGACGTTCTACGGCTGATATGATGATGATGACGCAAAGTCAAATCAGACAGGTCAAGAAGATTGTTTAGCCACGGTTTTTTGGATCACTAATGTACGGGAAAACTTTTCCGAAACAATCACATCCCTAATTATTTATTTAAGAAGGTACCTCTTACAGCACAAACAATAAGAAAAGTCTGATAATCTTAATTGTTTATGCCTATGCCTAATGCCATCCACAAAGACGCGTGACTTTGTCAAATTAGAAATTAATGAAATTGTAATAAGACCCAGGTCAAAGTGAAAAGACACCTTCTAGGCAAAACGTGTACCATCTTAGGCCTCATCTTCGCCTTCCATCAAGCGAGATTGGATCGAGGCCAAACGTAAGCCTATTTTGCATAAAAAAAAACCGTGAATGACTCTACCTATAGGTCAGTAACCAATACTGTAGATATTTAAAACAAAATGTAAAAACTTATAGGTAGATTTGGTTTTGATGGAAAACATAACAAAAATTAATCAAAATCTAATTTTTGGGACTCCGGAATTGTCATTGTATGAAAAAGCGTAGTCTGTCCGTAGCTCGCTATGTCCTTCCGGAAATATATCTAGTTGTTTAACCAGATAGACGCCCTGTAATTTTACCTAGCACGACATTTCATTAACAAGATAAAAAGTATATCTATAATTTACAAACACAGACAACACAAACATCACGCCTGTATTCCCAAATGGGGTAGGCAGAGCACACGAAACGTTACCGCTTCGGAGCCACTTTTAGCAATTTGAGGTTTTAAGTTTGACAAAAACGGTTACGGTTGCTAACTTGCCTGCCTGGTTGCTATGGTTGGTTGATAACCTGTCTATAATTTAATTGTACTTATTCAGAAATAGTCACGTGAGGTATTTCAAGCTCGAAATCAAAGTAAATTTGCAAATTGATAAAACATAACCAAGGAATAATAATGAGTAATAACAAATAAACCTCCGAGTTTCTTTAATATTACGTATCTCTTTCCTTTTATTTGCTGAGATATCGTCTCACATAAATATTTACACAAAGCGAAGATTGTGCGTACAATATCATCTGATATTTTACTGGGAAGGAGCTCAGGGAATATTATGATAAAGTTTTGCTTCTGTGTTTAATACTGGTTTTTATAGCGGCAAATTACATCATGCAAATCTTGTCGTTTCAATCGAATAGGGGTGGGTTTGCGTTTCTATTTTACAAATTTGTTTAGTAATTAAGTACCTACCATCATCAAATATTGGAAAATCAGATCCCAAAGGTACCGGTTACTTATGTCTAGTGGTTGAGTTCGAAACGCGTCAGTGTAGTGTGGTGGTGGTGATAGATGGGTTTGTGTGATTTGTGTGTGTTCTTACAGTGTGGAGGTGGAGGAACTGCATGAACACGCATATTTTGCATAATCTTTGCTATCGTAAGGTCATGGTGGAGCAAGGAAATTCTTTTAGTTCTACATATCTGTTTTTCTGTACTGTATACTAATGTTTTGGTGTTCAGTAAAGGGTCATTGTGTTGTATTGTACCGGTTTTTTGCTTCAGCGCTACTTTTCACAAAACGTTTATAAATAAAATGAGTTGTTTATAATCTTTAGCAACTAGAAAGAGTCCTATTACTAGACGAATAGTGGATGCTGTTTTGCAATACTGAGTCAACCCAATGTCATTTTGCAATACAATCTCAACTGTCAAAATTCTTTTCTGAGGGTTGACATTGTAATGCAGAATTAATCAGGGTTAACACACTATTGCAAAACAGCATCCAGTTCAAAATTACATAACACACGTTCTAATGCCATTTTAGGCTAATTCTTGAAATAATTATGTGTATCTGTTCCGCCATTTTCTTTTCGGTCAAACAAACAAACAGTTTAAAAGAAGTGCAGAGTAATTTTATGTAATTATAGAGACGATTAACAGCATTTTAGGCATCACTGTCTCAGAAAATATTGTGAAAGAGATGCTTAGAGTTGATTTTATTTAAAAACGCAAGACAGCCGTTGGCCTATTTTGCGATAACCATTTTAGGGAAAAAAATTTAGACCTTTCGAAGGGCACCCCTTTAAAACGTAACTGTGAAATGAAACACATGACTGTGTGAAAATTCCAAACGCGCTAGGTTGAGTAAGTCTAACGAATTGAAGTATAACGGCAACGCACAAACCCTACTACTGCCATTGAATGCAAAAGTTTTCACATTATCTTGCGAAATCGTACATTCTTGTGAATCATGTTGGTCCTACTAAAGTGGGGTAAAAGCTGACTTCTCTATCTACCTATATGTTTTCTTTTAAGACACATCTTGAATAATTATTAATTACACTTAATTTCATGGTGATATTATTAGTAAAACATCTTTATTTACTCATTCCAATACATGTCACGTTAGTATGTATGAGAAGTAGTTTCATTTCTTTTGAGACCTAAATATTATTTATTTCGGAATTACTAGAACTTTTTTTAGCATTAGAAATAGGGTAAACAATCTTGACGACTCTTTATATTGAAAAACAATTTAAAAAAATCATTAACTATTACTTATAATACCAAAATAATGTAAATAATCATTGACCTTGCTTATCGTTACATATTTGCTGCGACTTGTTCGAGATCGCTTAACTTGTTTCTAATGTAAAAAAAACGAAGTCTAGAGCAAACCTAGAGAACCTATAATATGAGAGAAGCCATATGCTTACACACACACATTATGGTTATAGCACTTGGCGACTTTGGAGTTCTCTATATTATCAGTTATCTAGTTATTAGACGTTAACTAGATAATAAAATAACCGGGCGGTCGTAAAAGTTCAATGTAATAAATCAATTAAATTGAGTTTTAGTTGGTTACACCCCTTAATTGGATACGATAAGTAGATTGGTTAAAATTTAACTTCAGGAATTTAATGCAATACGTACATTTGAGTAAATGATTCGTGTCCCAGTCTTCGACCCCTGCTTAGTAATAGGCATTGCCATAAAACCATGCCAAATTCTGCTTGTTAGTTTCTAGTTGAAGTTTTGATTTTGTGTTATTTTATTTTTAGACGACTGCCCAAATAAACAATAGTGTGGTATCAGTCATAAAAATGCATCATTATATTTATTATATAGTTTTACCGGGAAACCTGGTTTCGATTCACACTTAACTCTGTATAAAGCTATAATAGATAGAGCACAAAATTCTTTTCTATCTTTAAGCCTACCTCTATAACAAACGGCTAACGTCCAAATTCGATTGCCAAACTAGTCAAATTGTGTATTAATATCTGCTTAAGCTGAGGACCTACCCCAAAATTCGAAAATCAAATTTCGTATCGTGCTGTCCCTCTCACTCTCGTATTAAATAAGGGTCAGAGGGACGGAACGACACGAACTTCGATTTACGAATTTCGTAGTAGTCCCGCTGAGCGTGCTAAAATATCTGACATGTCTTGTGCCCCTTGTGACCCTTTGTTGCCTCAAATATTGGTGCTATTACGTAAAATTGCATCGTGTGTAAAGGGCTTAACAAAATCCGGGGAAATGACAACCCTAACTTCAGTGTTTACCACAGGAGCACGAGTTGACCAATGACTGCGCGCGCGGCATCAAAATGGCGGAGTGACAGCACGCTTTATAGCCTCAGATATTGGTGCTAGTACGTAAAATTGTATCGTGTGTAAAGGGTTTAAAATCCGGGGAAATGACAACACTAGCTTCAGTGTTTTCCACAGGAGCACGGGTTGACCAATGACTGCGCGCGCGCATCAAAATGGCGGAGTGACAGCTGCGCTTCTGCCTTATAAGAGTTCTCGCCTCCGCCTACATTCCAGCTGTATAAATCTGATTTAATCTTGACATGGCCAGTGGTCGCTATCACACGTTAATGCCAATTCCATAAAATGTTATAAATTCTTGGGATTTCAAAGGAGTTTTCATTACCGTTAGAATTTCTAGGTAGGCGGATTTTGTACGAGAAGTAAAATTGCTAAACATGATTTCAATCTTATCCTTAATATTAGTACCTACATACATACGAAAGCAAATGTCTTTTTTTTCTGTCTGTCTATCTATTATCTCTTCACGTTTAAACGACTAAACTAATTTAGACGAAAAGTATTCTGTTTCCCTTCTCACAGTCTCAAACTATCTTTATATCAAATTTTATCATGATCAGTTGCGTACTTATCCTGTGAAGTGAACCTGACCAACAAAAAAGCGGCTGAACCGATTTTGATGAAACATGTCTAAGAACCATCGCTAGAAAACCTGATTTCAAAAAAAAAATCGCATTCAAATCGGTCCACCCGTTTAAGAGCTACGGTGCCACAGACAGACAGACAGATAGACGGGCAGACAGACACACATAGCGGTCAAACTTGGGGGTTCAAAACAAAACAAATAACTCACTTTCGCATTTGGATTAGCTGGTAGATTTTTTGAAATTCATAACTTCTTGTTATTAAATTGAATAAAGATATTTTGATTTCGACTTTGATATTAATCAGCATTTCGTCACACAGACCCAACCATCACAAAGACAAACTCTATCACACGAGTTCATTCTCAAAGCTAAATGCACGAGAACACATAAGTGCAGGTGGTAGAACCTTGTGCAAGGTCCGCCCGGATTGCTACCACCATCTTGCTCGCTAATCCTACCGTGAAGCAGCAGTGCTTGCACTGTTGTGTTTCGGCGTGGAGAGTAAGAAAGCCGGTGAAATTACTGGCACCTGAGGTGAGGTATTCCATCTTAGGCCTCTAGGGTGGTAACGCATCTGCAATACCCCTGGCGTTGCAGATGTTTATGGGCGGTGGTGATCTCTCACCATCAGGAGACCCACTTGCTCGTTTGCCATCCAGTCTAATAAAAAAAAGTATAATTAAGTCTGTGCGAATCTCTTGTGTTAAAAATATAATATCTTTTGACATTGACGTGGTACAGTCACCAGTACCAATATCTGACACAACAAAGCATGTAGAAATATCTAAGACGACTCTACCTATTCTTCTTCTTCTTCTCTTTTAAAATATGGCTATTCTGTCCTAATTAATAGGACAATTTCACCAGTGTCAAGGTAAACTCTCTTTGAGAGGGACGTTGTACGGTGATTGTAGTTTTTGCAACTTGATAGTAAAATTCCAGAAACCACGTGGAGACCACTTGCGCATAAAAAAATGTTAGACACGAGAGCAATATAGGATTTTGTGATCACTGTTCACTGTTAAGGTTAATCGCCGCATAAAACTCTATCAAAATTATACTTCAACTAGCCAAAGAAACAGAAATAGCAAAATTAGATATTGTCTACATCCGCCATCTTCGAATGCTACAAATCGAATCCTCAACACTCTAGGGCCGGTAGGAGCTGTGTCAGATGTCATTGCAGGTGACTGTACCGGAGAAGCACGTATTTTCTTTCTTTTTTCTATTTGTTAATTATTGTATATATTGTGTGTTATTCAAATGTTATTTCTGCACTGGCGCCAATGTAAAATATTGTAGTTTATTTACTCTTAAATAAACCGCCCTGCGAAGCAATCCAATGGTGTGTGTGAAGTTCTCAATCTGCACTGGGCCCGCGTATGATCTACGGCCCGAGCCCTCTCATCCTGAGAGGAGTCCTGTGCACAGCAGTGAGATGATGATGCTGATGATGATGATTTATTCTCAAAGTCCGTTGGTGTAACTGACCTCGCGCATCACTCTATTGTGATTTCGTAAGCTCCCTTAGTTATATGTTAATTACTTACTGGCATGTTGTAAGCTCAAACTGCGTTTTACAGCACAGTTATGTCGTAAAGGTCATTAAAATGTAACCCATAATAGTGGCGAAATATATCGGAACCCTTTTATGAGAGTCATAAAATGAAGATGATCGAGTGCTAGGGTCTCTACATAATGTTGCAAGTTAGATAATTACCTATCGAAGTCTGAAAATGACTTGAGGCCGTTTTGGCTAACGTTTCTGAAGCTCGCGATCGCGATCAAATGACAGATTTCGTATACAAAAACTGTCATTTGATTGCTATCGCGAGGGCCTCTGTTGTATGTATGTAGTAGTAACGTGACCGTATAGATAAGTCGACGTTCCATATTCAAAAAATGACTAAGTCCCATATCAATTCTGTGCACTACTTCATACAATAGAGGCAGTATTGCCTAACGTTTCCGAAACTCGCGATCGCCATCAAATGACAGATTTCGTATACAAAAACTGTCATTCCTTCGTCTTCTTAATTTTTTTACCTATACACTCTTGACAGAGTGGTCGAATGAGGCTCAATAATGAACCGTCATGACGACGTCTTTCGCCTGCGAGATTTGGATCAAAAAACATACATAGTTTAGCATTTACAGAGGTAATTAGTAAGGATAATGTGGTAGATTTTTGACATAGTACATAAGTACTTGTTAAACTGGGTTAGCTGGAAGAGATCCCTTATAAGTGATAAGTTCGCCTTTGTATCTCTGTTTATCTGTGTTTCCATTATGTACAGTCAAGTGCAAAAATAGGTACATATACATATCTATTCGAAGCACTCAAAAATGTGTGCAATTTACACCTACTGTGTGCAATTGTTGTGATGTAGACATTCTGATGTTTTTTTTTGTGAGGTGTGTTGTTGTTTGCAATATGTAACTGTATTGTACCTAAATTATGATAAAATAAAATGAAAATAACTGCTCTATGGTGTAAAGTGAATAAGAGCTAGCGTTTAAAAGTGTATCCAGTGAATTTATGGATATACAGGATGCGTCGTAAATCATAGAGCAGCGTGGGAGCACCCTATTATCGCGTATGTTGGCTTGGTAGCTTTAGTTCATTATCTGTGGTACTTCACGACGTAGTTATATTTTATACTAGCTTTTAAGCGCTGCTTCTCTCGTATACCATTCTGGCGTTTGACGACCGGATGGCCAAGTGGTTAGAGAACCTGACTACGAAGCTTGAGGTCCCGGGTTCGATTCCCGGTCGGGGCAGATATTTGTATGAACAATACGAATGTTTTTTCTCGGGTCTTGGATGTTTAATATGCATTTAAGTATGTAATTATCTACATAGGTATGTTTATCCGTTGCCTAGTATCCAGTAGTACAAGCTTTGCTTAGTTTAGGTCAATTGGTGTCTTAAGTGTCCCATAATAAAAAATCTGGGATTTTATTAAATTTCCATGGAGATGTTCGCAATATACTTCAGATTTTATTGACTCAGGCGTTATTTTGCATAGGTTCATATCAATAGACTTTTGTATGTCAAATAGCTGGCAAACGAGCATGCGGGTCACCTGATGGTAAGTGATCACCGCCGCCCATGGACACCGTACTTTAAACAATTACTTTGCTCACCCGCGATCTTATGATAGCTACATCAGTGCAACAAATATGAGTTCATACAACTCCTCCACCTCCAAGCTGTAAGAACACACACCAATCCAACTATCACTACCACACTACACTGACGCGTTTCGAACTAAACCAGAGTTCATCTTCAGAGCAACACAACTGTTCACCATGCTATCAGATATTAAAACACATTTATAATATGAATATTGGTAAGATTCGTTCTTTACTTCATTTTATTTAAGTTGACTTTTTGCATAGTTAAGTAAAACTGAGAAGTAAACAATGATGTACCTCATGAGTTAAATATTCAACTGGAAACAAAGGCAGACAATAGATCTTAGGAATAAATTAACTTTTTGTTAGCCTAGGTGTACGAGCACAATAGTCGAAATAAGATACAAAATAATAATAAAACTAAAAAAGTGAACAGCTCAACTCAAAAGTGACTGACTAGTTTCGATCATTTCGGAAGACCTTTTTCAAGGGTGCTAGGCGGACCGTTCTTGACTTATAACAGTTATAACCGTGAGTTGAGCCATTTAAATGTTTAGTTTCTTAAATCATTACAATGTGTGCAATAAAGGGCAGTAAAATAGAATATAGTGCAATTTTATAGGCAATAAATGATTTTCTTTCTCTGTAGGTTATAAATATTTACTTATTCTTTTGACATTTCTCACCTAGATTAAAAAATCCCGTAATCGAAGAAAGCTTCCCCGCGGAACCCAAAAGCTTTAGGTTACTTGACCTGAAATGTATATTCCAGAATCATATTATAGACATTGGGTGGGAGACTATGCATCATCTCCAATAATTTTTATTTTTTACTTTTTTTTGACGGTGGAAGCATTCTACACTTCCACTGAATGTAGATATAGTTAAGATGTTTAGTTTTGTAAATAAGGGACTCCATAAATCCTTGTATTTTTTAAATGTAATTTTTCTTTCATTTTATACTGTAGTTTTTAAGTATTTTATTTAAAATAAGTATTTTGAAAAAAATTGACTGCCAAGTTTCTTGCGGCGCATTCTTTTTGGCAATGATGGTCTATCCGAAAGCCCATTGCAGCCTATTTACAGAATAAACGATTTGAATTTGAATTTGAAAGCCGCAAGTATAGGCTATGTACTATTCATCTATAGTCAAAATTCAATATTAATTCCATAAGAAACAAACTTTTCTCCGTCAAAGCAAACAGCGTGGATACGAGCTTCAGACCGCAATTTCCGATACACTGAAGTTCATTTCCGAAAGGAAATCGGTCGGGATTTATTATCTTTGTGCACGAAATCTGTATGACAAATATTTTAATGGCGTCCTCGAGGTGTCACGCCCAATTACGCAGACTTTAGGGTCTGTTTCACCAGTCAACTGATATTCATGTGACCAATAAATGTTATGCCGTCTTTTTTCATTCGGAGGAAGCAAACAGAGATAGCATCAGAGATTTGATAAATAAAATTTGACAATGAGTGACGAATTTCTCAATAAACCAGTCAAGTGTGAGTTGGACTCAAGCACTGAGGGTTCCGTACTTATTTGCTGGTGTACGTCAAAAGGCATAAAAATTCAGTGTTAGTAAAGAAACACCTAAGCAGGGATGTACGGAGTTTGAGATTAATTTTATATTGGTTGATTAGGTTTTATAAAACATAAAAAAAAAAAAAAAATATTTGTCGTTTTAGCAGCAATAGAAATACAAAATTAAAAATCAATATAAAAATGATTATTTTGAAACTTATAGTGTAGGTATAAAAAATTTGGCTGGCACGCCCTGGAAAGTATAAAACTATGAAATATCAAGTGTACCTATTATGGGTCTTGAGAGACAGAGAGTCCTGTATAGACGGACGGATAGACTAGTTCCATTTGTTCTTTTGTGTTTTTCTCGTCATAGCTTCTTGTCCTCTCTGTACTACGGAATCCTAAAAAGAGTTAATTCACTATGTCACTGATGCTACGAGATAGTATTGCTTTATTACAGTTTTAGTGTTAAAACGACGCACGCGCACGGAGATTTATTTTATTGCCTGCGTAGGAGATTGATAATGCTCCAATATTAGTTGGGACAAATGTGTTAAGTTATTTTATGGGCGTACCATGTCGTTAAGTATTTGGTACATTTTTGTACCAGTTATTCTAAAAGTTGTTGAATATTTTAAGTGACAAAAAAGTTGAATACGCTAGTATACTAAACAAATCAAATGAGTTAGATTATCAGTAAATATTCAAGACGTATGTTGTTAATTAAAAAAAAAACCGGCCAAGAGCGCGTCGGACACGCCCAAAATCCCTATTTTTGTCCCTATCCCCCAAACCCTTTCGGTATAAGTAATAGTTACTATTTTTTTTAAAACGTTTTTCAGTAAAGACTCGTCAAGATTGTTTACCCTTTTTCTAATGCTAAAAAAACGAAGTATAGATTGGCTCAGGGCTCAGGGCATAAAGTACTAACCAGAGATGGGCAAAATTTATTCGAATGACATGTAAAAGATTCCCTTGTGGCCTAAGTACGAGTGCTTACAGAATAAACTTTTTGTTTTGAAACGTTTCGAATGACAATCGTGGTATTGACCGAAGAAAATATGTTTAACATATACTTAGTATAGTAGGCCCACTCTATGTCACCGCTATCGGTTTCAACAAGGACGATCGGTTTATCTTGCATCTCTGTTTATTTGTACGCGGAGCAATAAAGATGGAGAGACAGACGCGGATAAGGTTTAAACTATGAAATTGAAATAAGTTTCTGTTAAAATTTTCATTTCTAATACCAGATCCACCATCTTGCTCGCTAATCCTGCCGTGAAGCAGCAGTGCTGTTGTGTTTCGGCGTGGAGAGTAAGACAGCCGGTGAAATTACTGGCACTTGAGGTATCCTATCTTAGGCCTCTAGGTTGGCAACGCATCTGCAATACCCCTGGTGTTGCAGGTGTTTTTGGGCGGTGGTGATGCTCGTTTGCCATCCAGTCGAATAAAAAAAAAAAGATTTTTTTGCTGACAGGGTTTTTTGTTGACTGTAATTGCATTGCCATCTAAACTGCATATTCGTAATAAATTTCAAGTCGGTACTGTTAACCATTGAGGAGTTCCCACATGTGGAGACAATCCTGGCGGGACCACCAGGATGCCACTATCAGATTATTGTATTGTCACCAAATTTATACAAGTATGTCAAATTTCAAGACAATCAGACCGCTGAAAGTGGGTCAAATTTAGCTTCCAAGATTTGACCCAAACAAATAAATAAAAGCTTGTAATAAGCAGGGAAAGCTAAAGAAAAGCTTGTTAAAATGCAAAAGACTTCGAAATGTCAATTCCACTGCTGGATTTAATAATAGCTTACTCGTGCAAACCCGCGGGTAAATGTTAGTCTTTATATAATTCTGCGCAGACAAAGACGCGGGCAGAAACTAGGAAGGCCATAAGATATAGCAACGAGCCAAGAGAAAGCAGGTTGGAATAAAAGTACTATTCATTGGGCTATAAATGATTGTGACCCCGAGATCCCGAATGCTATAAAAAATAAATGGGTCTCTACAATCATTCGAGAAACAAAGTCTTACGACAGGATTTGCCTTTATATTTTACTAGATTTTGCCCGCGGCTTCGCCCGCGTGGAATTCGGGTATCGCGCGCTGTTCCCTCGGGAACTGTGTATTTTTCCGTGATAAAAAGTAGCCTATGTCACTCTCTGGGCCATAAACTATCTCTATGCCCAAAATCACGTCGATCCGTCGCTCCGTTTTCGACGTAATAGACGGACAAACATACGAACACACACAATTTCGCATTAATAATATTAATATTAAACCATCAAAACATGCACATTAACACAGAACTAAGAGGAATAGGAATATTCGTCTCTAATGCTGGGCATACGCCTCCTCTCAGAATGAGAGAGCTTGGGCCATAGATTTTACACGTTCCCAGTTCGCAGATTGTGCAGATCCTCCTGATGTTTTTCTTCACCGAAAAGCTCATGGTAAATTTCAAATGTAATTTCGCACCTAAATTTGGAAAACTCAAAGGTGCGAGCCAGGATTTGAATCCACGATTCTCTGCTCTTCTCTGCAATGCCACGATCATCACAGACATGTGCAAAGAAATAACCTAACCAACAAAAAGTTGGAAAACCCCCAATATTGTCACTTCAAAGTTCAATATCTCAAAAACGGCTGAATCGATTTTGATAAAAAGTGTATAGAACCAATGCTAGAAAACCTGCTTTGAATGAAAAACTGCATTCAAATCGGTTCAATCGTTTAAGAGCTACGGTGACACAAACAGACACACAGATACACCCCCTCTTTTTGCGTCGGGGCTTAAAAACCGGTGTTATCATCTCCTGTAATAAGTGCTACATGTTTCAAGAGAGTGAATAATCTGACGTTTATTAATTGCATTGCATATCATTACACTACTAAGCCTCCTGTGTGCAAAATGAATGAGTTCTGTTCAGTGTTGCCAGCCCGCTTGATAATTAGATATGGAGGCGTACGATAATCTAGTCCTTGGTACAATATAAGATCGCGATTTTTTTAAATTATGTTAAACGTACGATAATTCAGGTATTATATGTTGATTAAGACAAATTTGAATTTTTGCAAGTATGATCATTTTGCTGTCAAATTGACAATTTCGCCGCGCGAATATGATTAATATCGACTTTTATAGTTGGTAACACTGGTTCTGTTGTTGTCATATCTTAATTAAAAAAAATACTTGCGACTTTACTGTAAACAATCTTACGCGACATTTTTGCCTGAAATCGAAACAGTTTTAATTGACGTCAAACTAATAAACTTTTGGTCATCGTGTCACATTCTTATTTTGCAGATTGCAAAATCTTGTAGTCAAGTTTAAATACAATTTTATTTTGTTAAAAAAATAAATAGAGATAAATGTGAAATTTAATGATTTGGTTGTTAAGTTAGTATCCGTAATATTCTATTTATTTATAACCAGATTTTTTTTTAAAGAAAATTGCCCACGTTAAAATTTAAGTTGTAAAGTTTAAATTAAAAACAAATTTGTCCTGCCAGTAACAGCGATGGCAGAATAAGCGACACCAGTACCCCTGAAATATTAAAGAAAACGGAATATCAGAGTTGGCGGTAAAATAAGCGTAACTTCGTCGAACTTTGTAAATCAACGGTTTTGGAAATTTTCTCACAAATTCCAGCTTGTTATTTGGTTAAATATTTAAAATTCTGTTGATTCTGTAACTTTATCGCCACTTTTGCCACTAAATAAATGAAGAAAAATTAAGAAGACGCCTCATTGTATTAAAATTTAGTTGCTCTGACCATAAATGAAAGTTGTGTTCAAAAATTAAGGCGTACTGCCTTTTCGTATTTCTTCCGCCATGTCGATTTCTTCGTGTTGGTGGGCGTGAATAACTTGACATCTGTCAATTGCTGACACTACTCCATTGACATTGACAGTCACGTTTGGACCACTTTACTGTTACAGTTGATACAAGTCAATCACGATCTAAAAACGTGTTTACCTACTTGTAATAAGGACCGACAGTTATTTTTTAAAGGGTAAATTGACTTTGTTTGTATTCTTTCGAGTGACACAAAAGGACAAAGGCAATGTGACAGTTATTGTGTAAATAAAAAGTGAATTATGACTTCCGTGGGATGTCGAACTAAAAGAATTGAGTAAGCTAATAATCTTAAGTTTAATCGTCGCCTTTTGGATAATTTATTGGCAAGCCCACGTTTGAAAATCTTATCCTTTTGTGCTTTATGTTGGTAAGATAGAAAAATACATAATTAAAATAAATTACTATGTAAATATTTTTATACGTTCGGAAACGACTTTTTTAATTAGTACCTGTATAAATTCTATGACAAAAATAATCCAAAGGAAGGCAAATATTGGAAAACTAACCTAAAACCAAATTATGATACTTAAGTATATTGAAATAGAAATGCTTAAAACTTTTTATCTTTCCTGTGCTTGTCATGACATCACGATAATAATATCACAAATGTTAAATTGACACCCGGTTTATCAAACCGTCAACACCTCATTTGTCCAAATGTGTATCTTCTAAGCAGGAGGTTACATACATACACAACACATGGCTGATTGTAACACAAACAGTGACACGCGGAACCGATACTTAAATAAAAAAAAAATGACAACTGCTGGTGATCTTTTAACAATGGCCATTAATAAAAATACAGATTATTTTTTATGGTACCATTGCGAACCGGGATGATTGAGCCACTGACTCTCCACCGTTCATAATTTAGCCGAGTTATGCATAGGCTTGTAGTTAATATTGTCAGAATAGCATTACACGGCCACATAAATTAATTATTATTATTAATGAATTATTATTATTAAATTACGAACAATGCCAAGTGGCTCAACAACCCCTGTAGAGACTGTTTCTATGCAACTAGTATGAAAAAGTGCATACATAAGTTAGGGAACCAATCGTATATGGATCCCCCTTACATTTCGACTTTTATTGTAATTTTTGATTTATAGTGACCATAATGTATTTTTTGGAAATTTCATGTGTTTCCTTCATACGGTTCAAAAGTTAGGTACAGCCTGAATGATAAATGGTATGGTAAACAGCAGAGCTTTAATCTCGTTGGCGTAGATTGGAGGATCTCGTTGGCGCTCTTTGGGGCCAGAACCTTAAAAAAAGAATAAGCACATACTACATAGATTTAGGGAGATTTATGTACTTTTTTTACTATTATATTATTATAGTTAGAGAAAGTTAAAGACTTCTGTGTAAAGATGTAGCGTCTCTACGGCTGTAGCGGGCTTCTTCACCTAAGTTGACAATGACAAGTTTTACGTTGATTATAAATTGCACAATCTATACTGTGCACGTAAATAATCAGCTGTCTTGTTGCTTCCGGCCTGGCCGGTTCAAAACCCTTTAAAGAAAATTAAACAACTACACTAAAAAAAAAATAACCCTACCTTTGTGTCTGGCCACTTTCATTCTGCTCTCGCCGTTCCAATTTTAATTTCGATTGCCTTACTCGTTTTCCCGCGTCAGGGCCACAATAGAGACGCCAGACTTGACCGCGTGCCAAGCGGCATATCTCGGATAACAGATAAACACGCTCGATATAGCTTATCTGTGGACGTTTTCTTTTTAAAATTAGACAACAAAAATACTGGCCGTTACGTTGATTGCGTCGCGAATGTTTTTATTTTTATTGTTCGAATTTTGTTGACGTTTCTATGAAAAACGCTTAATGAGTGTTTAGATGCTAATAGGGTGAACTTAGGATGAAACGTTTTAAACTTTCGTCATTTTCACTCATAGTCAAAATGCCACCAACGGGACTTATCACGCTATCACACACGAGTGTGAAAGTCCCGTTGGTGGTATTTTGACTATGAACTTAGGATGAATTAAAATTTTAATAAAAAAATATGGATTTAAATACTGTGTTCTAGAGGTATTGAGTATTAACTATGGTATTAAGCTTTGAAAGGCCTATCAAAAACGAAAGAAACACTCAATTACTTTACGTGAGCCTCTTGTAAAAAAAAGATTTAATTGTTATCTTAACTTTTATGAATTTACTCTTATGTAATTTAATTATCTCCGAAAGGCTCGCACACGGACACGCAGTCGGTCTTTTCGTCTGTAAATATGTAAATTTAGCACCCAAAAAAAGTAAAAAATATGTTTTCAAATTAATTTTAAATAGGCCAAAGGTAATTAAAACAATTTTAACGCTGCACCGAGCCTCTAGCTTTTAAATAAGCCCGTGTTTTCCAAGCTAATTAGCGAATCATTTCAACACGTTAATGACGGGCAAAGCCGGGGCTTTCATCCAAATTTTAATGTGTTTCAATTAGTTCATTATTTATGCAACAAATTATGAATATTGGAGCACTCCCTTTCGAGTATAAAATCAATAATGGATTATGTAAGTGGCTGCTTTTAATAATTCTACTTGCTGATAAAATTGAGCGAAAATGTTTGGAGTATAAATAAGTTCTTGTTTTAAAAATAACATTTTTAATTTCCGTTCTGCTGAGACGATCCTGGCCGGACTACCAGGATGTCACTACCAGATTATTGTATTGTCACGAGATTTACATAAGTTGCCAAATTTCAAGTCAATCCGACCGCGATTAGTGGGTCAAATTTAGCTTCCAAGATTTGACCGAGATAAATAAATAAACAAACAGGGCAAGTTAAATACGTATAATAATAAATTGGGACGTTTTAGTGCAATTACATTACCGCGTGTAACTTAGCTAAATTCGGGTTTTGTTCCGCGTACCTTGATTTTATATCTTGGTATATCTTTTTTCATCATCATCATCATCATGTCAGCCGAAAGATGTCCACTGCTGGACATAGGCCTCCCCCAAGGCTCTCCACTCAGACCGGTTAACGACATAGCCCGAAGAATTGCGAAACTGAAGTGGCAGTGGGCGGGGCACATTGCTCGCAGGACTGATGGCCGATGGGGTCAGAAGGTTCTCGAATGGCGTCCGTGGACCGGGAGACGAGCTGTCGGTAGGCCTCCGACAAGATGGAGCGACGACCTGGTTAAGATCGCGGGATCGCGTTGGATGCGGAAAGCAAAAGACCGGTCTGATATTTTTTTTTATTCATAAAAAATCTCTCGCAAGTCCAACTGACACTTGGACGACTTTTAAGATAAACAACACTTTTGACGACACCACAACCGACTTGAACCCGCGACCTATCTCATAAAACTAAGCTCTAATAATACTCTACACACGTTGTTTACTATTTCCGAACAGTTATTACATATCGCGGTAACAAATTGACAAAATGTCAAACAACCGAGCAGCTGTCGTCGATAAAATAGCGAGCGGCAAATTGTAAATGACATTTACAAATCGGGGGGTTTGAGAATCGGGCACGTGCAACCAATGCGGTTGTTAAATAATTATTGTGGTATAATTTATTGCAATATGGAGTCGTTTGATAAACATAATATTACCTATTAATCCTGCTAATGTAATAAATGCGAAATTTTGTGGGTATGTGCGTGCGTGCGTGTAGGCGCGCGCTAGTGTGTGTTTTAATATTATGGATATGCGTGTGGGTGTGTATGTGTGTGTGAGTTTCTTATTATCCATAGGATCAGGCATCAAAGTCAAAGTCAAAGTCAAAATATCCCTATAACAAGCACTTATGAATGATCTACCACCGTTCGGAAAACCTCTGCTGAGAAGAATCCGCAAGAAACTCAAAGGTATATATTTTATTTTTAAAACAGATTTACAATATTATTAAATGATATGTATATCCCTAAGGATCACAAAAGCGCACAAAGAAGGAACATTTTTGATATTCCCACGGGTAGAAATTGTTAAATTTTTATGTTCCTACGACAGCGGAGACCGGTATAAAGCTACCTGTACTTGGTTTGGATAAGTATTTTACTAAATGTAAACAAACTTCAGCTGCCGGATTTGGTTGGCGATTACAGTTTATTGGGGGAATTTCAATATTTAAAACATTAATAGACGTTGTTTTGTTTACATTTAGTTAAATTTCTATCCAAACCAAGTATAGTTGACCCTTGCGTGAAAAACATCCCTTGGTAAAAAATTGGGTTCCTACACTTAGCGCTTATTTTTTCAGGACTTAATCCGGTAATAATATCGAGACAAAAGTAGCCTTTAAGCTCATAGTCAATTTACCACAAACGGGACTTATCACGCTATTATTACACAAGTAATATTTACCTCGACGTTTCGGCAACGTTACAGTTGCCGTGGTCACGAGTAGACTCCCTCGTGATATGTCCCGTTTGTGGTATATTGACTATGAGTGAGAATCACGAAAGTTTAAAGCCTTTAAGCTATTCCAGAGATCCAGCTATATACCACATTTCATCCTAATCCATCCAGCCGTTATATTGTAAGTATTTTTAATATTAATTTAAATTTATTTACACGGCATTGCAGCGAACCAATACATAACAAAAATATAAACTTGCTCATTATAAATTATAATACATATTAGTAGTATGTTTCTATTTAACAACTAAGATTATTACTCTATAATTATAATGCCTAACAATAAAACTAGTCATAAATTTAAGACGTATGTTTAGTAACGTGACGTTTTTTATTCTTGGTAATTTCCGCTTTAATAATGACTCGTCTCCACGAAACGTTCCCACACTTTTAGACACAACTTCGTTATTTATTGTTGTAGATAATAATAATCATCATCATCATAACAGCAGCCGTAGGACGTCGTAGGACGTCTACTGTTGGACATAGGCCTCCCCCATAGGCATGCAGTTGCTTCGGTTGGAAGCGGCAGATAATAATAATAATATTTGTGATGGGTGGTAAGAAGATAATAATATTTGAAAGAACTTTTAGCTCGAAAAGACGTGTCTGCACGTCTGTCTACCAAGACCCTTTATCTCAGAAGATATAGTCATAAAAAAGGTGTTTCCATACAAATAGCCGAGAATCAAAATTTATAGGATACAAACTTCCAGATATCCAAGAAACTTGAAATTTGGTATTAAGATAGATCTTATAACACGACTAATAAGAAAAGTCTGCAAATATTTTTTTTTTGTATTCGTCTTTCTATGTCAATAGTATTTTCCTTAGGAGAGGGACACTGCTAACATCGGAATTCATAGATATCTACAATTTTGTACGGAACCCTCGGTACGCGAGTCCGATTCGCACTTGGCCGATTTTTTAAGAAATCGTTTAATCGAAATGTTTCTTAGCAAAGTTTCATACTGCTTGTTATCTTATACCTACCTACTGCAAATTATTACATAAACTATCTTACCTTATTATTATCTTATGAAAATCGGTTCAGCCGTTTTTGAGATGCTGAAATTTGAAATGGTAATGTCGGTATTTAGTTGTTCTTATCTACATAATGTTTTTGAGTTTTTTTCTATGATTGTGTCATTTGTCACCCAGGGATATTAACTAAGAATTAAAACAGATTTTCTGTGTTGTTGAATCATTCATTTTAATAATAAACAGAGTTGTATTTCCAAGCCATTTTTCTTTAATAATTTGTAACTTTCAAATGTTCCAAAACGTCAAAAAAACTGTCCAAAACATGACTCAACAAACAACACCAATCATTCGGTCACTCAGTTTTATCCATTCACTCACGCGATCTGTCAATTACGGGAAACCATTCTTCAACGACCTATGACTTCCGAACTACTCGCTACGCAAACTTATTTTGTACGCCGTCAAAATACTAGCCCCTTACAATTTTTAGGACACCACTACTTTTTCAACGATAATGTTAAAATTGTTCGACTACCTGTTACAACGTTATTTTTTACAGTTAGTAAAATGAGAGCTTAGTATTGTTTACAAGGAGCAGTTAGTTTTCCAATGATATTTTTATTTGGCTTTTTGTTTTCTTTTGGACCAGTTTATAAGAAGCTTACAAAGTAGTTATGGATGGCCTTTGACTTTTAATATTTGAGGAAATGTATAATTCTGGGGATTTTATTTTTATTTTTGTACAAGCCCTTTGACTGATCGGGTTATAAATTGCTAAGTCGTTCGTTAATTTATTGAATTAGGTGTTACTTTGCGTGGAGGTTCATATCAATGAACTCATCCCAGCCTATAACGTCCCTCTGCTGGGCATAGGCCTCCCCTCAGAATGAGAGGGCTTAGGCCGTAGTTCCCACGAGGGCCCAGTGCGGATTGGGAACTTCACACACACCAATTGAATTGATTCGCAGGGTTGTGCAGGTTTCCTCACGATGTTTTCCTTCACCGTAAAGCTGGCAAATTTCAAATGTAATTTCGCACATGAATTTAGCAAAACTCAGAGGTGCGAGCCGGGGTTTGAACCCACGATCCTCTGCTTGAGAGGCGATAGGTCAAACCACTAGGCACCCACGGCTTGATCAATGAACTATATAAACAATAATTTTGCTCACCTGCGATCATAAAGATAAATAGCTCTATGTCTATGCAACAAATGTGTGTTTATGCAGCTCCTCCACTTTCCCACTGAAAGAACACACAGAAATCACACAAATCTAACGACAGTGTAGTCCGTTTAGTACGACTTCACATTTTACAACGAACCGTTTTTAGCGAGGTAAGTATAGGCACATATTTGGTTTTAATATGAGCCACCATGAAAGTACATCCGTTCGTTTAGTACGGCGTCCGGTTAATACGACGAAATATCACCGGTCCCTTAGCCGTCGTTATAACCGGGTTCTACTGTATATCACCACCACACAACGCTGTTTCGAACTCATCATTCATCATCAGAGTAACACAACTTTACCATGCTACCAGATACACATTTACTCACCCATTAAACAGTTTCAGATGTACATTTGGTAGCATGGTAAACGGTTGTGTTCTGATGATGAGCTCTGGTTGAGTTCGAAACAAGTCAGCGTAGTATTGTGGTAGTGATAGTAACATGGATTTGCGTGTAGGAGCTGCATGAACACACATTTGTTGCATAGACTTAGCTATCATGATACTGTAAGATACTGTAAGTGATGATAATGTAAATAAATAAATATTAAGGTCGCGGGTGACCAAATTGTTCATACATAGCTCATTGATATGGACCTCCGCAAAGTAGCGTCTGATTCAATATGTTATAAATAATAATTACTAAGTCGTTACTTGTTTATCAGCCGGGCGTTTAAAAAAAAAATGTACCGTAAACTGCTTCAACTTTGCCCTCTGGCCCCAACATTACCTGATTTGATTTAGAGTCGATAACTTGGCACTCTTACAGGTTTTAAACTTTTATCTACACGGGAATTATTATTACGGGGGGATAAAAGTTTAAAAACCTAAAGGGTGCTAAGTTTTCCACTCTAAATCGAATCAGGCAATGTTTGGGCCAGAGGGCAAAGTTGAAGCAGTTTACGGTACCCTTTTTTATTTTGGAAAAAAATATGGTTTTTTCCTACTCAAAATCAAGAGCACAATTGATTCCGATAGTTTAATGTTCCCATTTTTTCATACAAAATTTTATGCGTCAGTTTGGTCACGCCCATACTGAGTGTACGAAAAAAACGTCGCAAAACAGTTTTTTTTTGGGGACATTTTTTAAACTAGCAGAATCGATTGTGCTCTTGATTCTCTGAGTAGTAAAAACCATATTTTTCCAAAAAAAGGTTATTTTTTTTTAAAAACGCCCAAATGTGACCCATTTTTTGTGTACCATTGTAAATTCTGTGTAAACACTGTTGGTATATCAATGAATAAATAAATTATAATGATAATGATAATGATTTATTCAGAAAGAATTCGGTACAATTTTAAAAATACAATCTTTTGATAAAATCTACGTAACACGTGTGCCTGAACTAAGGTTACTAAGTGAACCCTGAATAAATGTGACCACACACACACGCTATAATAGCTAATTGTTATAGCTATGTGTAACGACTTTAAGATGCAGGAATGTTCTAATCTGTCTGTCAACTCTGACCGTACAACCCACCACGCTGAATAATAATTTGGTGTCACCGTACATGAAACAGAAATAAAAGCTCTAATACCAATTCTGTCAACGAAGCAGTTATTAGAATTGTCACATTAAACTATGAAATATTAGTTCTTTTGGTTTAGGCGCTACGGCGCATAAAGCCGTCCACGCGTCATATAAACAAACAGTAGACAAAGAACAGTGGGTCAGACTGGTGATTTAATTAAANTCCTGCAGCAGCAGCGCGCGCAGCAGTATCAGTACGAACATTTACTCACTTACCCGACCTGGGCTTCATGACAAGACAATTTGTACGCGCAATGACTCATTTACCGACCACGGGTTTCATGACAAGCACATTAAGGTCGAGGGTTTTATTTGGGGACTTGCAACCAAGGTAGCCTGCACGTTACGACACTGTTTACGAGCAAGTGTGATGAAAAATCTTATTATTTTGTTTTTTCCATAGTAAGTTATGGCAATTGAATTAATGTTATGGTTTTTAAATGGCTTTTATAGTTTTTGTACAAGTTCTGAGTACTTTTTGTATATTTTATTGGCCCGGAAATACGATTAAAATGGAAAATAAAATATAGCGGCTATAGACGCCATTTATAACTGTGGATTGTAATACCGTTGTATACAACGCACGGTAATAGTTAATGTGGTGATTTTGGTTCTTAATAAGGCCGTA
Organism: Choristoneura fumiferana; assembly: GCF_025370935.1. NCBI lineage: Eukaryota > Metazoa > Arthropoda > Insecta > Lepidoptera > Tortricidae > Choristoneura > Choristoneura fumiferana. The sequence goes on from NC_133479.1 coordinate 1,702,513, forward strand.
CGAAATAATGCTATTAAAGTACCTACCTAAGCAAAATACACCAACCGTGCCGTCACATCGGTTAGCTGCCGTATTTTCCAAACTGCAAAAGCAGCAGAACTCAATCTACCCGCGATTGCTGTGACGTGAGCTGTTGTGACTGTAGTTAAGAATCGAGCGCTATTCCTAAAAATACTGCTGATTTTACAAATTCAATAGTTTGACCATTTAACTTTATATTAGAAATTGAAATCGAGTTAGATGAATTTATCAACGATAATTTAATAGATTTGGTTTTCTTAGGATTTAGTAACAAATTATTGGCAGCAAACCATGCGGATATCACGGACAGGGTTTTATTGGATTCAATGAAGTCAGTGTCTTTTCTACTATCCTTGAATAGTCAAGAAGTGTCGTCAGCATAACTATGCCCGACTTTTGGCTTACCATACAAGTTAGGTCATTTACATAAGAGTAGATCCATGAGGTACTCCCATTTCCCTACACTCCGGTTTCGTAATTTTGGTTTCGTATTTAAATGGGTCCCGACTGTTGAACTTTTAATAAGCTACTTAACAGAGTTCTAGTCCACTAGCTTAATATTTACTTCCTTTTAGTTTTTAAGGCAGTCGGGTTTTCTGTTTTTTTTTTCAATTAATGTTTATTTTATTATTAATATTTCTGTGAAAAATGGTGGATTAAAAGTTACTTAAACCTAAACTTTAAGAGGGCTAATTATTAATTTCATTTGATATGCATATTGTTAAAGTATTTTTTATTCATTCCCATCGCCATATTTTTTCGCAGACGCCATATTGATATATTATATAACCTATGTCACTCCGACAGTTATGAAGTCCAATAATACCTCAAATTTCTTACAAATCCGTCCAGCCGTTTTTAGGTGCAGTGAGGACCAAAAAAAAAAGACAATATTACAACATACATACATTGACGACCAATGGCTAGTGAATAGAGAACCTGAAACGAATTGAGGTCCCGGGTTCGATTCCCGTGTCGGGGCAGATTATTTTGTCATGAAAATACGAATGTTTCGTTTCTGGTATTGGTGTTTAATTGTATTTAAGTATATGTATCTATATGATATCAGTATATTTATCCGTTGGTTAGTACCCGTGAAAAGGCCAAGCTTTGCTAAGCTTCACTTTGGATCGGTCATTCGGTCAATTGACTTGGTGTGAATTGTACGAATATTTATTTTATTATTTCATTATAACACAGCATTAAATTACTGGTACGTGAGGTATCCCAATCTTAGGCCTCTAGGTTGGTAACGCGTCTGAATACCCCTGGTGTTGCATGATGTTATGGGCAGTGGGATCTGGCAACCACGAAGGAAACCCACTTGCTCGTTTGCCAGGTCCAGCCGTATTTAAAACATACATAAGCTCGTAAAAACATAAACCTCCTTCGGCCAGTCGGGTAATAGTATTTTTTCTACTCCTATACTGTAATCTGTGATTTACATAATCAGGAACAGTAATATAACAGCCTACATAACAAGATTCTGGAAAAGTCTACATTGAATTATTGTCTATTCCCATAACAGCACTGTATCGTAATGTTGCTAAAACGATACTGAGGCCTACTCCGAAGTTCGAAAATTGAATTTCGTATCGTACCGTCCTCTCGCTCTCGTATTAAATAGTATAAGTGTCAGAGGGACCGCACGTCACGAACTTCGAGTCTCGAGTTTCGTAGTAGCCCTGCTGCAACGACTTACTATTTTTTTCTTAATTCGTACGTACGGACTGTCATGTTTGTTGGAACCAAAGGGACGTATATCAAACACCAGCATTGCTTTAAGACTGATTTAATCCACCCACCCTCATATTACATTACAAATCATATGACAATTTTCCTTTTCACAAAAAAAAAAGAAAAAAAAAAATAGCATGCACATAACATTATTTGACATTTTCTAAATTAATAAGTATTTTTGTTTTGATGAATATAAATTTAGAAGATTGTTTTGTGATCAATTGCTTACCATTATTGATAAGTACCTAGATACTTTTTAATTTTATTTATTAATACATAGGTAGGTGTAAGTTATTCTTATTTTAAAATTAATCAATGGAGACCATTATTATTAACATTTACTGAAAAATGTGGTCAAATTAGTCTTGATATTTTTCATTAAGTAGGTACCTATGTGATACATGTATCTATTAAAAAAAACTATTCCAAACACATAATATTTTATCAGTAAATTAGGTGAGTACTCGTACATTGGATTTCAGATACTTAATTAAATACTAGGTACATATTCACGCCTATACATATTTTAACCACACCATCGTAACCATACAAAATGTAAACATAAGCTATGTATATTGTATTCCATTGCTACCTGCTTATCGAGTAACAATGCATTAATTAAGTAAACATTACTTATAATCTTAATTTTGAGACTTTTATAAAATTAAATTATGTATATTATTTCATCATACAAGCATTTCATTAAAGAATAATTCAAAAATATTTAAATTAGGTATATTTCATTTTATTCATTGATTCTATTAAAAATCGCATGCAAACAAAAATAAATTATGAGTTCCATTCTTTGTTATATAATATTATTTTACTATAAAGTTTATATTCTAGAATATGCATATATCTATTATCTGAGATCAGTTCAGTTGTACCTATATACCGAGATGCGTTTTAGGAGGTCGCCGGGTATCCCCATCGATCAGGAGGACGCACTTCCCTGCCAAAACGAGTACGATAAACATTATTGTTGGAATTGCTAACATGGTTGTTGATACTGGTGCTTGGCGAACGCGGGGCGCGCGGGGACGGAGGCGCGGGCGCTCCGATCAGCTGAGCGTTATCAGCTGTTATGTCGTCGTACTGCATTGAATACTTTTCGTGTAAAATATTACGATATTCTGAGTCGACAATAATATGGCGTCTATTCCTCCTTAACGTTTCACCTGTTAGCAATCTTACAATAAATGACCTAATACCTATTCTTTTTATGACCACGCTCGACATCCAAGTGCCATTATGCCAAACTTTTACATTTTGCCCTGCTACTAACTGTGATAGGTTTCTAGCTCCTCTATCATAGTAAATTTTTTGATAAAATTGACGTTCTTTTAAGATATCCACCGCATCTTTATGTATTTTTGGTAATAACAATTTAGGAGAACAAGGAACTATGCTTCTAAGCTTTCTATTGTATAATAATTCTGCGGGAGACCCTAGATCTGCACAAATTGGCGTATTTGCGTATTCTAAAAGTGCTAAATCAAAGTCTGTACCATCTAATGTGGTCTTTTTCATTATTTGTTTGGCAGTCTGTATAGCCCGTTCTGTTTGCCCGTTGGATTGGGCGTATCCCGGGGATGAAGTCACGTGTTGGAACTTCCAGTCTTTTGAAAACTGCTTAAAAAGGCCAGAGGAGAATTCTGGTCCATTGTCACTCATCACAACTTCTGGAATACCTTGTCTAGCGAATATCTTTTTCATTTTTTTTATTACATGACTAGATTGTAATGACTGCAATTGAGATATTTCTATGAATTTACTATAATAATCAATCACTAGTAGGAACGATTTGGCATTACAATGGAAAATATCTGCCCCCACTTTACACCACGCGCGATGTGGTACTTCATGTTGAATCAGTGGCTCTTTGCTGTTTTGTTTTCTAAATGTAAGACAAGTCTGACAACGAGATAAGTAATCTAATAATTGCGTGTTTAAATTAGGCCAGTACATTATTTCACGGGCTCTTAATTTGCATTTTTCTACCCCTAAATGTCCGGTGTGCACTTTGCGAAGCATTTCCGATCGTAAACAATTAGGTATGACGACGCGATTTCCTTTCCAAACAATACCGTAAGTATACGAGAGCTCATCTCTCACGTCCCAATACGGTTTTAAAATATCTTCTATTTCACTTTTATGCGTGGGCCACCCTTTTTTAATAATTTTAATTAATTTTCGCATTTCTTCGTCATCTTTTGTGCATTTCTGAATTGTTAAGAAATGTGAATCGGTTAACGGATTCGTGGTTGTGATTGCACAAACCTGCGCTTGCGCCTCGAGATAGTCACGCGGGTCGGACTTCTCGCTCGCGCCCGGTGCAACCGCCCGCGATAATGTGTCTGCGATGAATAGAAACTTTCCTGGTTTATAAACAAGCCTAAAAGAGTAAGGTTGCAGTCGCAGCAACATTCTCTGTAAGCGAGCGGGAGCATTTGCTAATGGCTTATTTATAATGCTTATTAATGGCTTATGATCTGTTTCTATTGTGATATCATTGCGGCCATAAATGTAAGAATAAAATCTTTCACATGCGAAAACACAAGCAAATAATTCTTTCTCAATTTGAGCATATGATTGTTCCGCTTTTGACAGTGATTTCGATGCATAAGCGACTGGTAGGTTGTTTTGTAGCAAACAACAACCCAGACCGTGCTTGCTCGCGTCGACAGAAATAACAACCGGTGTATTGAGGCTATAGTACTGTAAGATAGGAGGATTTGTTAGGTATTTTTTTATATTATCAAAACATTCTTGATGGTGATGGTCCCAGTGCCATTCAACTGATTTTTTTAATAACTCGCGTAGCATAAATGTTTTTTCGGATAAATTTGGTACAAATCTACCTATATATGTGACTAATCCTAAGAAACGTTCTACGTCTTTTGTGTTTGTCGGTGTAGGTAGATTTTGGATAGCTATAATATGACTATTATCGGGTTTGATGCCTGCGTGAGTTATTGTGTGACCCAGATACTTAATTTCGGTCATACCTACCCTACATTTTTGGCGATTTAGTTTAATATTTATTTCTTTGCATCTATCGAGTACAGATCTTAGCCGCTGATCGTGAGTTTCTTTGGAGTCTGCGTATACTAATAAATCGTCTACGAAAAGTATCACTCCTTCAATATCCTCAAAGTACTCATATAGTTTTCTATGAAATATCTCAGATGCCGACGAAATACCATAGGGCATTCTTAGAAATTTAAATCTTCCAAATGCAGTATTGAAAGTACATAAATCTGTGCTAGATTCATGTAATGCGACTTGCCAAAAACCGTGCTTCGCATCCAATGTGCTGAAAAATTTTGCTTTTGATAATTTTGCAGTGATTTCTTCAAGTGTAGGTAGTTTAAAGTGCTCGCGACGAATAGCCTTATTTAAATCCTGAGGATCAAGACATATCCTTAGATCTCCGTTGGGTTTCTTTACTACAGTCATGCTGTTGACCCAGTCAGTGGGTCCTTCTACCTTTGCAATGATACCCTGAGCTTGCATTTCAGTTAGTTTATTTTTAATTTTATCTTTTAAGGCTTCTGGCAATTTCCTGGGTGCATGAACTACCGGGGTTACATTGTCTTTTAACTCAATTTTGTACGTACCTGGTAAACACCCTATTCCCACAAAAACGTCGGGATACTCATCTAAAATATTGTTTTTCATGGTTACTGAAAATACTCTCTTAATTAAATTCAATTCCTGGCAAGAACTGCGACCTAATATAGGAGGTGAATCCGTATCGACAATTAAAAAGTCCAAAATATAAATGTTCGTTTTATATTTTACTTTTAAAAAACATTTACCTACTACCCTCAACTCATTACCAGAGTAACCTTGCAGTTTAATAGAAGTTTTGGTCAGCTCTGATTCTGTGACATTTAGGTCTTTTAGTTTATTACGCGGTATAACATTAACGTCAGCACCAGTATCCAACTTAAAAGTAATTTTGGTTCCGCGTATTTGTAAACGAACAGACCAGTCAGAATGAACATTTTTATGTACCTGATCGGAAGATTCCTCGCGTACCTCGAACACTCCACACATTCTTGAAAAATGATTTGGTTTTTTGCAACGTAAGCATTGTTGACCATATGCTGGGCAGTCATATTTCCTATGAAAACCGCCACACTGCCTGCACCCACGATAAGTGCGCGTGAATGACCAACCAGACCCATCCCGTGGGCGATCGATGCGCCTGCGGTGGTCACGAGTATCCCGCTGCTCCGGGGGCCGCTCCAGCTGCATCCTCGACGGGCCTGGGCGCGGCCACTGTCCACGCGCTCCACGCGTACGCGATGACCTAGGCTGAAAGTGCCTGCTTTGTACCATGTTTAGTTGCATAGTTTTTGAATTGTCATCGTGGTTTTCGTTGATTTCATGAACGTGAGCAGTTTCAGTTTTTATCGTTACGGCCTGTGCGCGAGATAATTCTGCTAGGTTACAAATACCCACTGCTTTACTTAATGTTAAATTTTCTTCTCGTAGTAATCGTTCCCGCAAAGATCCATCTCGTATTCCGCAAATCAATTTGTCACGTACAAGATCATTGCATAAATCTTTAAACTCACACTTAGATGCCATTTTTTTCAGCTCGAACACGTACTGCTCCACGGACTCAGATTCACTTTGATCACGCTTAAAAAACTTGTGCCGTTCTATCGTTAAGTTCTGTTTTGGCAAAAAAAATGCGTCAAAATTTTGTAGTACTTTTTCGTAGGTATCCAGTTTTCCAGTAAATTGGTCGTAAACATCACGACCCTGCTCTCCAATGACATGCAGAAAAATATTTATTTGAACCGCTGCATCTTTTTTCTGCAGTTCACACGCCGCATAATAAATTTGAAAACTTTTCTTCCACTTGATCCAATCCTTACTCAAATTTCCCGAGGTAACGCTGATTAAACTGTTCTCGAATAAAAATGGCTGCGGTGGTTGTAGAATTGACTCCATTTCTTTTTCACTTTTTGTTTTACGCGTGTAATTGGTCTTAGATTTGATTGTATTGTATTTTCTTTTATTTTATTATTTATTTTCACTTGATTTAAAATCACTAATTTATATTTCTTGAATAACTAACGGCTGCGCCATGTCATGTTTGTTGGAACCAAAGGGACGTATATCAAACACCAGCATTGCTTTAAGACTGATTTAATCCACCCACCCTCATATTACATTACAAATCATATGACACGGACAGGCTAAATTTTAGTTACATATTCTATAAGGTTTACAAAATAATAACTTCCGAAACATACTAATCCAATCAATGCCAACATTAAGTAAGCGTTATTTTACTTCGACACAGGAAGTAACGTTCGATTAATATCGTAAAACATTTTTTTGTTCTATAATCAATAGTTTATTCAGCTCATGCGATGAAAGATGTTTTATGGCAACTTTTTTTTACACTTTGAGTTACATTATTGTAGTTTTAGTACGAAACCCTATTTTTTTCTGTTAATAAATATAGCCTATGGCACTATTGAATAATTTAGCATTCTAATAGTGAAAGAATCTTTAAAATCGGTCCAGTAGTTTTTGAGTTAATTCGTAACAAACATCCAAAAATCCAAAGCTTTCCTCTATATTATTAGTATAGATAGCAGTGCAATATAACGTGTTTGGTGTGTTATGTATGTGCATATGCTTGGTGGTATAGGTACGTCGAGATATTATCGAGTGAAATCTGGTGTGAAATTTAACGGGTTTAATACTTTATTTTAATAAGGACTTTTGGAATACTTATGGCAGTACAAACAAATTCAGTTCCATTTCAGCCTCATAAATTATTCATATTTTGGACGTGTAACAAACCGACGTCCACAACAACTTATAAGCTACTTATCACGAAAGGTTAAAAGGTCGCATATGACGAATTACCTGTTATTAGTATAAGGGATGGTAGTACCCGCCATCTTGATGTTATCACAGCCGAGGAAGAAGAGCAGAGCGTAGCAGGAGAGACACACGGTGTTGGAGATAAGTACGAACTGCACGGCGCCCTTTGGCCGCAGCTCAAGACGCTTCAGCAGGCAGCCGCCCATAAAGATGCCGATGCAAGCGCCCGGGATCGCGATAGAGCCTGCATAGACAGACATGATATTTATACAGATAGATACCATAATTATACTCGTACATACTCGGACGGCTAACAAGCATGTCAACTGTTTACCTGTCTAAGTAATTATAAAACAGCATGTGGGTGCCGACTTTTTATTACTATTACTAGTTTTATCCCACAGCTTCATTTTTGTGCAAAAATAAAAAAAATTGGCTAGGTCTTTATCCCGTGGGAATTTTGGATTTTTGGTTTTTTCATTGCACCCATGTGATCTTCAAAAAACATGCCTGCCAACTATAATATGGAATATCTCGAACATACCAGAGACTGAAAAAANCACTTTCGATGTTTAATGTGTCATCAATCAATTGAGTTTAATAAATTAAATTGTTAAATGATGTGTTTGTTAGTCAAATGACTAGATTCAACTTTTTAGCAAAAATCTTTAGCATCCATCGCTTCTTCTTATGTCTTTATGATGATGACGATTTTTTAAATGGAATAAGTATTCCGCTTAGCGACAGACATGAAGAAATCCTCGCACCGTCCCTCATGATATCCCTGCGAATTAAACAAAGAAATCGTCTAGTTAGACCTTGACTGTCCCAATTTTATATAAATATGGAATCAATTGATGCAACTGTACTGTATGAAGCGTAAATAGGTTCAGGTGTTTTTTATAAACTTGGATGAAGAAAGAACACTAGGTAATTTGTTGAAAATTCAATTTCGTGGAACCTCTATTAAAGGCTAGTAAAATATAAGGTATATTCAAAATCTTAACTAATAAAAAAAAGTGTAAAATAAAATAATTAACGAATTCTACAGATTTTTTCTATATAAAAGCTCTAAGTTTATTTTATTTATTTAATAGACATGCAACAAGTACATGAACAAGACATTTAAATTAATCTAAATAAGTTAAGTTATAGCCCCCGCCATGCGCCAATAAGGCATGCACAGCAGATCGCATGAGGTGGATCTCGCTATCTTAATCGCAATTTATCAGAGCGCTTGACGCTCGTGCTGACTATGCACACACCGAGCGCTCTGTATTACGCAAAAACTCACTTTTCTACACATACTATTTTATCTTTAGTCACACGTTTTTTGTAGTGGTTTTTATATAAAGTCACATTTGAACACACACCTAACCTAACCTAAGTATGTATGAAAGAA
>NC_133479.1:1711631-1745865 GCF_025370935.1 Choristoneura fumiferana
TAAATGTAAAAGTGAACTGTACACGGATCTTACTTTAAACTTAATTGTGATCAACTTTAAAAATAAAATTTAATTGCCATTATTTTTATGAGTAATGTTAACTAAAACACCTCTGCATAACATAATGGTAAATGTGCACGTCACATTTACGTCACATCAATTAACCAATCAGAATACCAAGCCTACATCGCGCTTACAGAGTTTTTTACATTCGTTCATATAAATAAAAGTTCAATACTATGGTTTGCTGGGAAGTTGCGACCGGACGACCCCAACACGTAAACCATGCTATCTGGATTGGGCCACCCGGAAAGCGTGTAGTGTTGACTTTGAATGTGAATCTTGGGGTGTTCTGTATCTAGGCGGTCGATAGGTACAGCCACCATCCATGGGTAATGGACCGAAGCATGTAAATGTAGCCTTCTGCCGGGATCAGCTTCCTGGGGTTGCGACCATGTCTAGCGAGCTTGATCAACTTGCCGGATGTGTTGTGCGGTAAAACACCATAGTTAACCCAAGTCCTCGACAGGGAGCGCTATGAGGGTGGCAGGCGGGATTTCCTCTGTGACCCTTGCATACAAACCAAGAGTTGGCCGCCTTGGGATGCGTGTTGTGTTAAGTTTTTGTGGTTTTAAACCATGAATTTTGCGACTTGAATCCAAAGCGAATGAAGCGATTTGAAATCGCGGAGCTGCATGTTATAATTAATGTTGCGAAAATTTAAAGACACAAAAACTTACGAAACTCGATTGAGACTATCAGTCAAACACGGTTTGAGAATTATAGAACAGTTCCAAAGTTAAAAACGATTGTTAGATACGACACTAGTAATGAGCATTTAAAAATCGATCCCTAGATACGATTGGCTTTTCAGAACAGAAATGCAATATCCTAGATGCGATTGGGCTTTTTCAGAACAGAAATGCATCCCTAGATACGATTGGGCTTTTCAGAACAGAAATGCATCTTAGATACGATTGGGCTTTTCAGAAAGAAATGCATCCTAGATACGATTGGGCTTTTCAGAACAGAAATGCATCCCTAGATACGATTGGGCTTTTAGAACAGAAATGCATCCCTAGATACGATTGGGCTTTTCAGAACAGAAATGCATCCCTAGATACGATTGGGCTTTTCAGAACAGAATGAATCCTAGAATCGATTGGGCTTTTTCAGAACAAATCTGTTTGAAAAGCCATAATAACTACTTTTCTGACGATGTTTTCTTTCACCGTAAAGCTGGCAAATTTCAAATGTAATTTCGCACATGAATTTAGCAAAACTCAGAGGTGCGAGCCGGGGTTTGAACCCACGATCCTCTGCTTGAGAGGCGATAGGTCAAACCACTAGACCACCAGCCACCACGGCTTGATCAATAAACTATAAACAATAATTTTGCTCACCCGCGAGCATAAAGATAAATGTGTGTTTATGTAGCTCCTCCACTTCCCCCTGAAAGAACACAGAGAAATCACACAAATCTAACGACAGTGTAGTCCGTTTAGTATGACTTCGCATTAAACAACCAACCATTTTTAGCGAGGTAAGTATAGGCATATATTTGGTTTTAATATGAGCCACCATGAAAGTACATCCGTTCGTTTAGTACGGCGTCCGGTTAATACGACGAAATATCACCGGTCCCTTAGCCGTCGTTATAACCGGGTTCTACTGTATATCACCACCACACAACGCTGTTTCGAACTCATCATTCATCATCAGAGTAACACAACTTTACCATGCTACCAGATACACATTTACACACCCATTACACAGTTTCAGATGTACATTTGGTAGCATGGTAAACGGTTGTGTTCTGATGATGAGCTCTGGTTGAGTTCGAAACAAGTCAGCGTAGTATTGTCGTGGTGATAGTAACATAGGTTTGCGTGAAGGAGCTGCATGAACACACATTTGTTGCATAGACTTAGCTATCATGATACTGTAAGATACTGTAAGTGATGATAATGTAAATACATAAATAAATCTTAAGGTCGCGGGTGACCAAATTGTTCATACATAGCTCATTGATACTTATGGATCTCCGCAAAGTAACGTCTGATTCAATATGTTATAAATAATGATTACTAAGTCGTTACTTGTTTATCACCCGGGCGTTTTAAAAAAAAATGTACCCTTTTTTATTTTGGAAAAAAATATGGTTTTTCCTACTCAAAATCAAGAGCACAATTGATTCCGATAGTTTAATGTTCTCATTTTTTCATACAAACTTTTATGCGTCTGTTTTGTCACGCCCATACTGAGACAGTTTTTTTTTTGGGGACATTTTTTAAACTAGCAGAATCGATTGTGCTCTTGATTCTGAGTAGGAAAAACCATATTTTTTCAAAAATTTCAAAAAATAAGAAAGGGTACACTTTTTTTTAAAACGCCCTAATGTGACCCATTTTTTGTGAACCATTGTAAATCCTGTGTTAACACTGTTGGTATATCAATGAATAAATAAATAAATGTGACCACACACACACGCTATAGCTAATTGTTATAGCTATGTGTAACGACTTTAAGATGCAGGAATGTTCTAATCTGTCTGTCAACTCTGACCGTACAACCCACCACGCTGAATAATAATTTGGTGTCACCGTACATGAAACAGAAATAAAAGCTCTAATACCAATTCTGTCAACGAAGCAGTTATTAGAATTGTCACATTAAACTATGAAATATTAGTTCTTTTGGTTTAGGCGCTACGGCGCATAAAGCCGTCCACGCGTCATATAAACAAACAGTAGACAAAGAACAGTGGGTCAGACGGTATTTATAAACCCTCACTAATATTTTGAATGACTGATTTCGTGAGAAGTAAATTAATTAACTTTTTCATCACACTTGCTCGTCAATGACGTTATTCCATGCCTGTATACTAAAAGACAATGGCCTCAATTATTCCCGCGGGAATTATGGGTTTACGTATAGTTTTCCTACCCAAGGGAGTTATGACTTTAGTTTTAAAAAATTAGCAGGTAGGTACGTCATTTCAGACTAAAGAGGTTTCAAGTCAGTCAACGTTTTATTTAAATCTTTGAAACTCCGGCGTCGGGCTTCTAATAGACTCTCGTTAGTAATCCCCTTCTTACGCCCCTTAATGCACAATGTACTATTGAGAAGCCAAAGACGAGTGGAATGAGAAAGAGGTCTTTGTTTAGAAATGGGACACTGTCTAGGCCAGGGGTCACCAAATGGCGGACCGCGGTCCGGATCCGGACCGCCAGCCTACTTTGTGCGGACCTTAAGTAAACAGTAACTTATATTATTGAGTAAATATTTAATAATTCACATTGATATGGCAAAAAATCCTTGTTACTTTTTGTATATAACATTTGCTTAAGTATTTAATAAACTAAGAACTAGCCTTCGATCAAATTTGGTCCATCTGGAAGCTATGATGCGATAGACACAGTGGCCACACTACTACCACTCTTTTGCGTCGGGTGTTAAAAAAAGGGTTTTTTAATATAATAAGGTAATTACATTTGAAATTTACCACGAGCTTTGCGGTGAAGGAAAACATCGTGAGGAAACCTGCACAAACCTGCGAAGCAATTCAATGATGCGTGTGAAGTTCCCAATCCGCACTGGGCCCGCGTGGGAACTATAGCCCAAGCCCTCCTTTTCTGAGAGGAGGCCTGTGCCCAGCAGTGGGACGTATATAGGCTGGGATGAAGGTAATTACCGACATAGCCAAGCGAATTAGCTCAAGTAGCAATAGGCAGGCCATATAGCACGGAGAACAGATGGCCGTTGGGGCTGAAAAGTTCTCGAGTTTGCTCTCGGTTAAAGTCTGGTCAAGGCCGATGCACACCACCAGTTGTAATGTATGAAACTGTATACAAAGATGCCAGTACGCACGCCACGCATCTAATTTGGCATCTTTCTATACAGTTTTATACATTACATCGGCCCTTGAAGTCGCGGGTTCACGGTGGATGCAAGCCGCTTCCGGCCGAAGCAACTGGAGGTCTATGGGGGAGGCCTATGTCCAACAGTGGACGTCCTACGGCTGAGATGATGATGATATGTAATTAAAACATTCGGCGTTACTGTATTGTATCAGTTTGTTCGAGTGCGCCCGCTAGCCGCGCGTTTAGACACAATTTACGAGCGAGCCGCGTCGTTTTTCAGCTGTGAATGGAACGCTCCTGTAATATGAATAATAGTAGTATTTTTAAACCGGCCGTTACGTCGGGACGAGTTTATTTAGCTGTCCGTAAATACTTATCGATGTCTCGTAGGTCTTTAAGAGAATGCTTTACGGCCCTTCTCTATAAAACTAGCTAACTATAAGTAGCTACCCATGTAAAACGTTTCATCTAAGCCTATGTATAAAAAATCTATTTAATGTAAAAAAACATGCCTTACCTACATCATTTTGGCAAAGAGTGTCAACACTGCAAGCTGCTATCGATTTTTATTTTTAATCTGCATCGAAATCGGTCCATCCGTTTGAGAGTTAAGATGCCATAGACAGACACTGGCGTCAGACTTTTTTTTTCTTAAAGTATATATATGGCCCCAAAAGGAAGACCAGCGCCGTTCGCAAGACAGGCAGATTGCTGATTTGGGACCATTTCGTGACATACATAACTTCTTGTCACGAATAAATGTTTTTCTTTCTTTCTTTCTTTCATATCCATAACTATTTTTCTCAAATTATCATTTGGTAAAAAAACATTTTAGTCAAAACAACTAATCGCAATTTTACAATTTTTTCTACTCTTATACTGTAATCTGTGATTTACTTAATCACGAACAGTAATATAACAGCATACATACATAACAAGATTCTGGAAATGTTTATATTGTCTATTCCCCATAACAGCACTGTATCGTAAAATTGCTAAAACGATACTGCACTGCAACCACTTACTTTTTTTGTTCGCTAAAGCTCACATCGTAACTCACGCCACTCACCTTTTTGAACCCTGTTATACAACTGTTGCATAAAATACTACAGTAGGTACTACCATAATTTTTGTCATGTACTTATCATTTAGTCAAATGTGTCGTTTGACATATAGATAACTATCGATACTCTTCCCAAAATCTATGTACGAATTATATCGTGATTGAGACTTACTGTAAGACATGTGGTGTCTTGTCTGTGGTGACGCGGGCAACACTGGACTGATTGGAGAATGGTGATTGTTTTTTATTTTTTTTTATTTGACTGGATGGCAAACGAGCAAATGTGTCTCCTGATGGTAAGAGATCACCACCGCCCATAAACATCTGCAACACCAGGGGTATTGCAGACGCGTTGCCAACCTAGAGGCCTAAGATGGGATACCTCACGTGCCAGTAATTTCACCGGCTGTCTTACTCTCCACGCTGAAACACAACAGTGCAAGCACTGCTGCTTCAAGGCAGGATTGTATCAATATGTAGAACGAATAGACAATTATTTAAAATACTGAAGTGGTTTTATTTAATCAGTGTAATCACCATGACACTTACGTCCACTTGCAGGCATTTGAATCTAGGTTTAAGTGGTCTTAAGTCCTGTCAGATCCATACAAGAACTGTCAGTTTAAGCCTTAAATCGAGATTTAAAAAAGCCTACAAGACAACCTTAAAAAATAAACTACATTAAACTGAAACTAAACGAGTACTGTTTAATAAATCAATTATAATTAACTTTACTCAAAATAAACAATTAAGGCGCAGCTCGTATGAACCGCCATTTGCTAATAATTGCCGACATGATACGAAATTGTGAGGCATTCAAAGAAAAATTAAAATGGCATTCAAATAATAATGAGACATAATTTATTCATGCTTCCTTTGAGTTGCATATTTCAGAGCGCTTTGTTCCTACTTATGACTGAAGATTGTTTCCCTTTGTGTTTTTTTTATTTTTCATAGATAGAACGAATATGTAAATATCATAGAGGCAAATACCAATTCAAACAATAAATCGTAGGTGATTCACAACCACTCAATTTTCAATTACTTAACGGTCAAAATTGTTTGCGGGTTCGAAGGAAAAATTGTATGTGAAAAATATTTATTATGTTAAAAGTACATGGTTCACGGTACAAAGGTTGGAGTCTCCTAGTAACTATAAAATACCTGTGTCAGGAGACCCCACTCTTCCATTACAAAAAAAGAGAATGTGAAGTTCCCAATGTACACTGGGCCCTTGTGCCCGTCAAACGTATTTAGGCCGGTGATGATGAATTGTAAATTTTAGTTTTTTGATGCCTTGAAACAAATAAATTTAATAGTTGGTCTATTGAGTTGACAAATTAATAATCAAAATGAAGTTTTTTCTGCAAAGAGCTTTTTAATATGTATTTTTTTTCATTATCAGCGATTTTGGAACGACCATCATTGCCCAGAAGAAAACTTGGCAGAAAGTTTATCTGTTTCTAAATCTAAAAAGAATTTTCTTTCTTTCTTTTAAAAATATTTTTTTTAAATGATATTATAATTCACTGAACTACACGAGTATCGACGTATTTCATTATCATAATGAGTATCTTTTTTTTTAATAATAAAATAATAACAGGATAACTAATAAGTATCTTGTTTTTATGGGGATGTTATGTTGTATGGAATTCTTTGGTTATGTACCTAATCCAAAACATCTTGAAATTATAACGACACAGCTCTATATAATATCGTGCATAATATAAGTAAGGAATCGATTTTGCAGCTCATCAAACGTAGATATAATAATAAATCATAATCAAATAATTTTATTTTATAATGTATTAATATATAATAATGTATGAGTGTAATATGTAATATATAATTTCGTATAATTAATATAGCTTTGACATTATGTAATCTTAGATTTAGTTAGGCACTTATAAACTGCTGTTGTGTGCCCTTGCAGGGCGTCATGGACCAACAACATCTTATTGTAATGAACATGGCTTGACAATAAATAAATAAATATATCATCTTGCAGCTCATCAAACGTAGATATGTCATTCGACTGGCAGCAACTACCAAATTGTCTACAAACATGTAAACAAGACGATAAGAAAAAATGCCGGTGTAAGCACGCTTTACTCGCTCGCGCAATGAAAGCAAATCTCGACGTCAAGACGCCGTGAAAAAACTTTTTAGCCTCGCGCCCAAAGAAAACAAACCGGTTTTATCAACACGCTAAAACCAACTCTAAGTCACATAGCAGAGAGACTAGAGTAGTATCTTTGTTAAAGTTGACAATTCATCATCAATATAAAAGTGTGTGCCAATGATATTATGCGTAGACACGCGTATGAGAACACACCGTGTTTATGTAGCGATTACGAGCTAAAATGAACTTTAATCAAGTTTGTTAAGATTGAATTTCCCGTGTTACAAAAGATGAACAAATATTGATAAAATATAAGGCCAGTTTAACACATATTCGAAAACTGGAGTTGGTTTTTTAATTTATGCGTACGTAACTTAGTACACATTTGAATGTGGACTTTAAAGTTTAGTGTTTAGGTGGTAATTGTATCGTGTGATTTAGTTAAGGGGCAGTGGCGTGTTTGCTTCCGTTGCCTTTGTGTAATAATCCTCTCTATGCATGCGCGGGCGCGCGTTAAGTTAAGGCGGCGCGCTTTGTTTTTTTTTGTTACACTAATGGCTCGATGATTGAACGGTGAAATTAATCGATTAAGAATCGAAAGTTTTTGTTCAGTGTAATTAAAACTGTTTTAAAATTGTTGTGTCCAATGTTATTGAGGATGTGCTATTGAACGTCGAGTTTGATTATGTGAGGTTTGATTGCATTGTTAGTTTATTTCTTATTTTGAAAATGTTGAAAGAAATTCACTTTTGCCTGTTGTTATTAGGTATACTGCAAAGAGTAGGTAGTGTTTAAACAATTTAGTATGAACATGATTCATGAAGAAAGGTGAAGTAGTACTAAATATTTGGTATTATACTTAAATTTTAACGCGAAAGTTAGTTTATGTGTGTTATATTTTACGCTCAAAAAGTTGTACATTTAAAAGAAAAAGAAAGTAGTAACACAAATTTCAATCGCTAAGTCTATGGGTACGAAATCTTGCGCTTCATGCAACGTACATTTCAATCAAGATATTATTTTTGGGAATTCCTATGGAAATGGAGTAAAATTCTGGAATTTCAATTCAACTGCTAAATCAAATCGATCATTCAGGTAAAGCTGCTGGCTAACAATATTTTGACTTAAACTGGTTGAATATTAAGAAGAAATAAAGATCTTTTTGCATTGTACATTTTATGAAGGAAGATATATTTGAAAACAAATAATTCACACATTTTAAAATTAAATTATTTTCAACAAAATCATTAAATCATTAAAATATGTTGCCGCAAAAATAATTTCATTGTTTTGTTTAATGGCCACCGTCTTGTTTTCAAATTCTCACTTAATTAGTCAAACAGAATTCGCTAAGATAATCAGCACTATGCTACATAATACTTTAAGTTTTTTTTATAGAATAAATAAATAAAAATAAATCAATTTCGTAGAATTTTATTCTACAAACACACAACAAACCAAACGATTCCAGTATATTATTATCTTAAACTCGCGCGAGACACCACCAACCCTTCAAACCCTTACTCAACGTCCACAAACCTCAAATCATAACTCAAAACAATAGTCGTCCATTCATCTACGTCACGCGTGCCATCCGATAGTATTGAATCCCTTGACAAATGGCCGGCTGATTTATTAAATAAATTAACGTCGGGTGATTGACGACGGGAGCGCAGAGCCTTAAGCTTAACTAAATTTGGCAGATCGCTAATCCCGGCTTTGAATTTGATTGGATGGATTTAAATAAAAAATGGGTTGAGTGAAGCTTTCAGTAATGTTGTAGTCGAGAAACGACTGGTGATTCGACTAAACGTGCGATTCCGTAAAGAAGTGTGGCTAGTATTCTCAAAAAGTTGTCCATTTTCCATTTTTAACCCCCGACCGCTATGGGTGTCTGTATGTCTTTCTGTGGCACCGTAGCTCTTAAACGGGTGGGCCGATTTGAATGCGGTTTTTTATTTAAAATCAGGTTTTCTAGCGATGGTTCTTAGACATGTTTCATCAAAATCAGTTGAGCCGTTTTTGAGATATTGAACTTTAAAGTGACAAAGTCGGGGGTTTTCCAACTTTGGTTGGTTAGGTTATTCAGTTGTCCACTTATTAAATAAAAATCAACGCTATATCAACACAAAAAATAAGTAATATTGTGTTTAAATATGTACCTACAAAACCTTGTGGTAAAGGTGATAAAAGTCAGATAATCTTTGTTTTTGGATCCAATAGAAAGTTTCGATGTAGTTACAAAATTACGATTTTTTCCTCACAAGATTTCGTGGCGTTTTCCTGACGTCAAGAAATTTTGGATGTTTTATGCAGTTGGGTCAATCAACTTTCTCTTGTTTGTTATTCTGTTCCGTTGTCCAAGAGACAACAGTGACAGAGTTTCTTAACAAAACTGCTTTGATATATGCGACTAATAAAATAATGAGCTTGTAACTATGGCAAAAAATTATACTCGATAAATTTTAACCACAGAAAAAATATAGAAACTCGTGGTTTTAAAAAAAGTTGTCCAGGGGACGTAACCATGACAACGAGATGTACAAGAAAAAGTTCGACCCAGTTAATGTTTTATGATTCGTTCTTAGTGTTAATAATTTCTTGATTTCTTGACAATTTCGTGATAGGACAACTTTTTGAGAAATACTCGCATTTCAATTATCATCATAATATATTGGTACTAACGTACCTACAGTCAACCAACTTGATTCTCAGGCCATCACAGTACCGTGTCGTAATGACATTTTACGTAATTCGATAAACTTGTATAGACAAATAATATTATTTATGATAGGGTTCCATGGTGGCCTAGAAATCGAATTGGTTGGCTATACCACTGTAGGGCACAGGTTACCTGTCAAAGTCAAAAATAAATTTAGTATATTTTGTCTTTTTCTTTTATAGGTAGATAGGGTGTGGTATATTTTTGATTACGGAACTACGGCTCAAGCATTGTGAGAGGAGGCTTGTGTTCAACAGTGGGTCTTACCTAGGCTGGGATGATGCGGTTACTGTACTATCCAATTTTTCACTTCTATGTGTTACACACACACACTCACACACCCACACACGCGCGTGCGTAAAGAACAAACTTAGATCCAATAAGCATACGTATATTTTTATAAACATTATTTTTCTAAAGCAGCAGTCTACAATGAACAATATTAAATTATTAACAATATAACAATAATATCCAAACAGTTGGCAGCCCACCCCTCGAACGGGACCCTAATGAAAGCGATACAATAAATAAATGCCCTAATTACTTCCATTCATATAAAATTACACGTCGCGTTTAGAATTTCCGCAACTCTTGGTAAACGGGCAAAGTTGTATTTGCGGCTGGCTAAAGCGACAATTCTGACCTATTTTTTTTTATTGCTAGATTTGACCTACACAAAAAACAACAAAAAATGCACACCGGATAACTAAGTGGTTAGGTTTGAGAGCCGTATTAAGCCGTGGTGGCCTAGTGGTTTGACCTATCGCCTCTCAAGCAGAGGGTCGTGGGTTCAAACCCCGGCTCGCACCTCTGAGTTTTTCGAAATTCATGTGCGGAATTACATTTGAAGTTTACCACGAGCTTTGCGGTGAAGGAAAACATCGTGAGGAAACCTGCACAAACCTGCGAAGCAATTCAATGGTGCGTGTGAAGTTCCCAATCCGCACTGGGCCCGCGTGGGAACTATGGCCCAAGCCCTCTTGTTCTGAGAGGAGGCCTGTGCCCAGCAGTGGGACATATATAGGCTGAGATGAGGTTTGAGAACCTAATAAAAGCTTATAAAACCCGCCTATTGCTTACCTTGTAATTTTCTCTGCGTACCTGTTTTTCTGTATCGCTTACTATTTCTGGTGTACAATAAAGAGTAGATAATTGTATTGTATTATATTGTAAAAATAATGCATAGGCATTTCGTCTTTTGTTTCCGATCAGTAAACATAAGTTTGTCTTCATACAATAGCTAATCGATGCTAAATCGAAATTGGTGCGTGCGATTGACAGCTGGACGCCATTTTGAATTGTCATTTTGCAAATGGCGTATCGTATGGTCAGTTTATTCGAGCGTAATAATGTGGGGGAAAGGTTCATGTTATATTGTTGATGCTGTTAATCGGTTTTGTTCTATTAATCCCAGTATTGTAGCGTTACTCCCACGCTTGTTGTGGGAAAAGGATGTTGGATTTGTTTTTATGGGAATTTGTTCAATTGTAATTATATCAAAAGCAACCATCAGTAAATTTATTTTACAAATGTTTTTTTTTTCTAAATTCACTGGTGGAGGTACAGGAAAAATCCATATCTAATGATATTATGGGAATTTTGGTCGCACATTTTTTGCCGTCAATTTGCTTTAACACATCTACGAGTACTAACTACATAGATAAATAGATAGCCCGACTACAAAGCTGATTCGATTCCTAGTTCCCAGTCTCTGAACTGAATGCTTACTTATCTACTTTTAAAAATAAAATAAAGTCCCTTCCATAACATCCTGTCGTGATCCTATCACTTTCCCTTCATGTCACATTGGGACGCCTGTATACCTATTCGGGTATAAGGGCCCGGCTACATGCTCAGTCATACTTGCGCAAATTCCAATTTGCACAGCAAGCAGACGGCAAAACGGTATACCCCGTATACCGTACAAATGGCTTTTGGACGTCATACAGTTTTTGCGCCAATTTGTTTGCGGCAAGTCGCTGCATGTATTCGGGGCTTTGAGCGCGAGTTTCCGTCTCCAGTGATATATAGTGTGAGACTACGTCACACTCCCTTATATGTTTAGCGTAAGGTATATATGTAACATGCACTAAGTAAATGAGAGCTGTTATTAAACGCGTGTATTGGAAACAACTCGTCTTATCTGTTACTACCCGATTCCCACATCATATGGCGATCCTTGCCAGTGGTTGGACAGAATTGGGTTTTAATAGAAAATGCACAATTAAAAATTAAATGTTAAAATGTGCGTGCGAGATAATTCTCGAGAAATGCAGGAATTGGAGGACTTTTGCGTAAAAGTGGGATATTACTCGCTATTAGCTTTTGGCGTGTTACTGGCGGTGGTCGTGCTGTTCGCGCTGTGCAGAGTTATTCGAAACCTCAACTAAAGCAACGATGGGCTCATCCCAGGCGAAGGAAGAAGTTATTGTGGCGCAGAATGCGGCTGGCGGTACCAATAATGCAGACCTGAAGGACATTGGTAACCATATCTCCAACAATAACATTATTCTGACAGTGGTGCTGATCATCTTGTGTATTTTTGGACTGGCGATGGTGTATCGCATGTATCGCAAATGTCACCAAAGGTGGATTCAGCAGGAGATCAACAGCGGCGTCTTGGAGCGTCTACGTAATCGTGCGTCTCTGCGTAAAACAGAAGCAGTGGTGTGAACAATAAATCGCGTGCGCGTAAAGTGTCGTATAAATGTTTGTGAGTGTGCGGAAATGCGAAGGGATATTTTGTAAGTAAACCGGTATTTACCTACCCGGACTTTGGTAAGAACTTTAAATATAGAGTGTTATTTTACTAGAATAGTAAATGGTTACTAGAACATGTATAACTATTACTACTATATAAACATATTTTAATGGAAAATATTTTAAATAAAGCATATACGGAACTTTCAGCAATAAGAGAATATCTTGTGAAAGTAGGTCCTGCTAGACGCAAAGCTAGAGGTCAATCGGTATGCAGTAGGTTAGAGAATGCTGCACTGATATATAATAATTTTCAGTCGCAAATAAATACAATTCATGACAAAATAGAGAAAGGTTTTATTAAAAGGGCAGACGCAGCTGAAATTTTGTCCATGACAGAAGACATACAAGACATATATAAGAATATAAATAAGTTAGTTACTTTTGATGTTGATGAATCCAGTTCCTTTGAGGTAGAAAAAATGGAGTTCGATTTGAAAACGGCCGTATCTCTTCTACCAACTATGACCGGTGACGAAAATGTTACCAAACAATTAATTTCTAGTATCGAAATGTACGATACAATGCTAAAAGACACTGCCAAAACGACACTAATTAATTTCATTTTGAAGACGAGGCTTTCTGAAAATGCTAAGGTCAGGTTATCTACCAGTTATTCGACGGTAACAAGTTTGATTTCAGATATGCGAAAACATTTGCTCAGCCAAAAATCCGACACTGCGCTGCAAGCCCAGCTACTGAGAGCTCGACAAGACAACAAGTCCATTGAGGAATTCGGTAATCAAATTGAGACCTTATTTTCAGAGCTGACAATTTCACAATCCAACGGAGAATCCACAAAATTCGAGATATTGAAACCAATTAATGAAAAGCTTGCTATTAAGCGATTCTCGGATGGATTGCGAAATTCCAGATTGAGCACAATTGTGGCAGCGAGAAATTATAATTCGCTAAAAGACGCCATACGTGGCGCTATAGACGAGGAGCTATCGAATCAGGATCCAAATTTATCGGTTTTGAATTTCCATCGTCATGGAGGATCCTACCGGGGCCATAACAATTTTAGAGGTCGTGGTATGCAGTGGAACAATAGGCGCGGTCAGGGACTTAATAGCCCCAGAAACAACAACCCAAACTATCGTGGGTCAATTCAGGCGAACCCAAGGCAAAACACTAGTTATGGTTATACATCACGTGGTAGGAACGTAGGCCATAATTCTCGCTATTTCAGAAGTACAAAGTACAACGGACGTCAACCTAATATTAATATGGCACAAGCAAACATCGATTCCAATTCGAATTCCAATGCCATATCAGACAATTCCATATCAGACGGACGATCGACTGATCAGTTTTTTCTTGCATGACTGCATTTGTTATTGTAACAATATCAGTACAACCAAATTAAGCGTTAGCAACGTGTCGTTAGATTGGCTTATTGACACGGGTGCATCTATATGTGCCGTGAAACATGAGACGTTGGCGCACTTACATATAAATTATAAGCCCGAAGTGATAGAAATAAAAGGTATTGGTGGCAGTATTTTTTCGGAAGGATCCGTTTACTTAAAATTAGAAATTGGCCAACATAGTTTTTTACATAAATTTTACGTGTTTAAAAATATGCCTTGTAGAGCAGACGGCATTATAGGACAAGATTTTATGTGTAAATTTAAATGTAATTTGAATTACGAGAAAAATACGTTTACTTTAAATACGGCGCATGACTCGGTCGTGCTACCTTTGCAGTTGGGAAGTATAGGTAGTAACAGTTATTTAACTCTACCACCTAGGACTGAATCAATACACTTTATTTCGACGGGATTAGTAGACGACTTATTAGTTCGAGCAAAAGAGTTATGTAAAGGTGTGTTTTTAGCAAGTGTAATTGTAACGCCAGAAAATGGGAAAATACCAATAAAAATTTTAAATACCAGAGATGAGGAAGTGCGACTTAGCTTTTTTACGCCGGAACTTAGTTCTTTACACGATTATTTAATTTGTACATTTGAGAAACCAGGTGTGAATGCGGAAAGAGTAAAAAACCTCTTTTCATTGCTAAATTTAGATCATTTAAATGACGAAGAGAAAATGTCCATTAAAAGTTTATGTGCAAAATTTTCCGATATATTTTGTTTGCCAAATGATAAGCTAGGAGTCAGTAATATTTATGAAACGGCAATTCATCTAAAAAATGACGCAGTGCCAGTATATACCAAGCCGTACCGCCTTCCGAAATCTCAAAATGAGGAGATTAAAAAACAGATCGCCAAAATGTTACATGACGACATTATTGAGGAAACTCAAAGCGAGTGGTCGTCCCCTCTTCTTTTAGTTCCAAAAAAGTCAAATAGCACTGGTGAAAAGCAATGGAGAGTAGTTATAGATTACAGAAAATTGAATGAAAGATTGAAGGATGACAAGTTCCCTCTTCCAAACATAACCGATATTTTAGACTCATTATCAGGGTCCATGTATTATTCGCATTTAGATTTAAGTCAAGGGTACTATCAGTTGTCCTTGACCCCAGAGAGTCGGCAATATACAGCCTTCACTAGTGATAAACAGTACCAAATGAAAAGATTGCCTATGGGTTTAAAAATCAGCCCTAGTACTTTCAGTAGAGCCATGACTGTTGCGTTATCAGGATTGACAAATGAAAAATGTTTAGTTTATTTAGATGATTTGGTTTGTTTTGGTCGTAATCTTGAAGGTCATAACAAAAATTTATTAGATATTTTTGCTAGATTACGAAAAGTTAACTTAAAATTAAATCCAGGGAAATGTCAATTTTTGAAAAAAGAGCTTTTATATTTAGGACACGTTATCTCAGAGAAAGGTGTTCTGCCTGATCCAGCCAAAACCAGTATCTTACAAAATTATCCCCGACCTACAAACAGTGATGAAGTAAAAAGATTTGTCGCATTTTCAAATTATTACCGAAAATTCATACCACAATTTGCACATATTACAATACCATTAAATAAGTTAACTCGGAAAAGCGCGATATTTCAATGGACCAACGAATGTGAAAAATCCTTTTTACAACTTAAGAAATTATTAACAAATCCCCCTATTCTACAATATCCCGATTTTTCACAAGAAAATGAATTTATTTTGCATACTGACGCTTCAGGCCTGGCCATAGGGTCAATGCTATGTAACAAAAATGATATGCCGATAGCGTATGCAAGCCGTTCTCTGAATAAGGCAGAATTAAATTACCCGACCATTGAAAAAGAATTGTTGTCAATAGTGTGGTCAGTGAAATATTTTAGGCCTTATTTATTCGGAAAAACATTTAAAATTATGACTGATCACAGACCCTTAATTTATTTATTCAATATGAATAATCCGTCGAGTCGTTTGCTAAAGTTTCGATTATCTTTGGAAGAGTACGATTACAAGGTTGAGTATGTAAAAGGAGCGAATAATGTGGCGGCCGACGCATTATCTCGCATTGTGTTGACATCGCAAGATTTGAAAGAAATGAATGCACACGTCGTAAGCGTGATGACTAGAAGCATGCATAAAAGGTATAACACTCAGGCGAACAATTCTTCGGTCGATAAGTCTTGCACCAACAATTGGTCTGATCAGCCAAAAGTTGTGGAAGTTCTTAAAAAACCAAAGAATTGTACGGAGTTAATATTTTCGAAAGAAATGTACAACAAATTTAAGAATAGCGGACACAGATGTATGAATGGTCTAATCTATGTAGAAAATGAATTAAAAGTTATAATTAATCCTACATCTCGAGCATGTTCGACGCGAGACGTCTTCGTGAGGGATTTAGGAACATTTTGCGCAAAAATAAAGGTTGATGAGATATATGTAATAAAGAATAGTGATAATATAATATTTATAGAGTGGATAAAAAGTGAGATAAAGAATAATCGTAACTGGCCAGGACCAAGGTTGTGTGTCATAAGAGGAGTTGTTAAAGTAGACAATGACGATGACAAAAGAGTAATCATCAATGACTTTCATATACTTCCCACAAGTGGGCATGCGGGCGTACGACGCATGATCAACAATATAAAGCGGTACTATTTTTGGCCAAAAATAGAAGAGGACGTAAGAAGGTTCGTAAAGAGGTGCAACAAATGTCAAAAACAAAAGCACTCTTTACCGACAAAAGAGCCTATGGCATTAACGACTACAGCGAAGTCAGCATTAGATAAGATATTTTTAGACATAGTTGGGCCCTTAGTTAAGGATTATTATAATAATACATATATTTTAACAGTACAATGTGAGCTGAGTAAATATGTGGAAGCGTATCCGTTAGAGTCAAAAGAAAGCGCATCAGTAGCAAAATGTTTCGTTCAAAATTTTATACTACGATATGGCGTGCCGAGAGAAATTGCAAGTGATAAAGGAACTGAATTCATCTCATCCATAATGACACAAGTCTGTAAATTATTGCAAATTAATCAAATTTCATCTTCTGCTTATCACCATCAGAGTGTGGGTTCGTTAGAAAATACCCATAAATCATTAAACGCATTTTTACGCATCCAAACTGATAATAATCCGAGGTACTGGAGTACGTGGGTGCCATTTTGGGTATTTTCTTACAATACTACAGTTCATACGGAAACAAAATATACACCTTTCGAACTAGTGTTTGGGAAAAAATGTCAATTACCAAGTAACCTTCTTTGTAATACAGTAGAACCATTATACAATAGTGATAACTATGCAGCTGAGTTGAAGTTCCGATTACAACAATCACATGTCGACGCTAGGAATAATTTACTGGATAGCAAGCACAAAAGAAAAATTATGTACGATAGATATGTAAATCCTATCATTTATAAAAAGGATGATTTGATTCTTGTCAAAAATGAAACCGGAAATAAATTTTCGGATGTTTACTTAGGTCCTTTTACTGTTTTAGAAGATGTAGAACCTAATGTTAAGATTTTGAAAAATGGAAAGGAGGAAATTATTCATAAGAACAGGACAAAAATGTACTTTTGTTAAAAACAATAATAATCATAGACCTTATTACTATAATTTTTAATTACAGTGTTAAATAAAATAAAAAATGTACTTAAGTAATTTTTTTTTTCAAATTGCCAGGGGAGGTATAGTGTGAGACTACGTCACACTCCCTTATATGTTTAGCGTAAGGTATATATGTAACATGCACTAAGTAAATGAGAGCTGTTATTAAACGCGTGTATTGGAAACAACTCGTCTTATCTGTTACTACCCGATTCCCACATCATAGATAAGATAAGTCCTATGTGAGCTAACTATACTCAGCAGCACAAAATTTGGCCCACACTACATACAAAATTACCTGTTACGGCATACATGAGGGCCAGATTTTTTTGCCTCTCAGTATATTTGCGTCCCACCTACGTAGGTAGGTAATAGGTAGGTTGTCAAATTAAAACAACTACAAATTAAAAGGCTGTCATTGCGCAAATTAATGACACTACCGTACATTGCAGTCTTCAAACGTTGTAAGTACCACGGCTATTAAACAAAAACACATCTTCTGTTTTTCAGGTTAAAACTATATTTAAACATACTGACAATTTAACAGGTGCTAATTTATCAACTAAGAGCAATGAAAACGAAACCTTTTGATCTCTCCGTTTAAGTATTTATCCAAATGTTTTTGTAATTCCGTAGAATGTAGCCATCTTTTGGTGGTAACAAATTAAGCAATCCAACAATACAATTTTATTTATGTACGTTGTTTCACATTTAACAGGCTATTAATATTATTTTCGCCTCAAAACCAGTCATGCTTTCTTACCTTTTATTGACCAGTGTGACCTCTTGGCACGTTGATAAAAAAACCGGCCGCGGCACTTGGATACTCATTTTATTATCTGGTTACATAAATTATAAAAGCCTTTGCTATCTATTAAATGCGAATAGGTTTAAAATAAACAATGTGTGATGGGCGGGCCACATCGCTCAGAGAGCAGTATGCTGTGTATTTTCCCGTTCACAAAATACGTCTCGATCGCGTTCGCGTTAAAATCTCAATTTGTATGGAAACACGGACAGCGCCTCTAGCGGAAAGTTTGCGCAACAACTTTTGTGAGTGTAGGTTTGCTACGTAAACTATTTCGTCCGCGTATCGTAACGAAAAATAAAAATAAAAACGCCCGAAAAAAACGCTGCTTGAAAAGACAATTAAAAAGTAAAAAATAATTATGCGCTACCTAGCTGTTGCCCGCGACTTCACCTGCGAAGAATTCGTTTATCTCTATCCCGCGGGGACTATGCTGATTGCCCGCAAAATTAGCCTAAGTTAATTTAGTATAAAGTATCTAGTAATATTTTTTTATCTAAGCGTTGTCGGTGTCGGGGGACCGCTAAGGTTAATACTTTAAAAAATACACATATTTAGTTTCATGTTAACCTTAGCGGTCCCCCGACACCGACAACGCTTAGATAAAAAAATATTACTAGATACTTTATACTAAATTAACTTAGGCTAATTTTGCGGGCAATCAGCATAGTCCCCGCGGGATAGAGATAAACGAATTCTTCGCAGGTGAAGTCGCGGGCAACAGCTAGGTAGCGCATAATTATTTTTTACTTTTTAATTGTCTTTTCAAGCAGCGTTTTTTTCGGGCGTTTTTATTTTTATTTTTGCTGGCGTTTTTTAAGTCGGGGGTTTTTTAAATTTTAAATTTAAGTTTTTATTTCATGTTTTTTAAACTTTGATATAAGTATATCTTTTTAAACTGTACTAGTGTGTTGGTTATCCTGGCTGCAGCATCAGCTCATCTTGTTGCCACCATTGCATTGTATGTAGAATCAAATACTGATCAAAAGGAATCAAACACGACATATCTGCTATTATTTTTTCAAGAGTATACTGGTGTGCTGGATATCCTGGCTGCAGCATCAGCTCGTCGTGTTGCCACCACTGCATTGTATGTAGAATCAATTACTGATCAAAACGAATCCAAACACGACATATCTGCTATTATTTTTTCAAGAGTATACTGGTGTGCTGGATATCCTGGCTGTAGCATCAGCTCGTCGTGTTGCCACCACTGCATTGCATGTAGAATCAATTACTGATCAAAACGAATCCAAACACGACATATCTGCTATTATTTTTTCAAGAGTATACTGGTGTGCTGGATATCCTGGCTGTAGCATCAGCTCGTCGTGTTGCCACCACTGAATTGTATGTAGAATCAATTACTGATCAAAACGATTCCAAACACGACATATGTGCTATTATTTTTTATAGAGTGTACTAGTGTGCTGGATATCCTGGCTGCAGCATCAGCTCATCGTGTTGCCACCATTGCATTGTATGTAGAATCAAATACTGATCAAAAGGAATTAAACACGACATATCTGCTATTATTTTTTCAAGAGTATACTGGTGTGCTGAATATCCTGGCTGCAGCATCAGCTCATCCTGTTGCCACCATTGAATTGTTTGTAGAATCAAATACTGATCAAAACGAACCCAAACACGATATATCTGCTATAGTTTTATTAAGAGTGTACCTACTAGTGTTCTGGATATCCTGGCTGCAGCATCAGGCCGAGATTCCATAATCTTGCGTAGCTATATAGCATACATGGGTGCTTCAAATTATAGGTCCCAAATATGTTTGAAAGTAAAGTAAATATCCATTATGCGTCTAAGATTCCTACCGCAGCGAACAAAAAATCTGATGATCTTGAAACGGCTGAACCGATTTTGATAAATCATGTCTAAGATCCATCGCTAGAAAATCAGCTTTCAAATAAAAAAAACCGCATTCAAATCGGTCCACCCGTTTAAGAGCTACGGTGCCACAGACAGACACACAGACACACAGACACACAGACACACAGACACACATAGCGGTCAAACTCATAACACCCCTCTTTTTCGTCGGGGGTTAAAAACGGGTGACGACGCCGCACCGTGGACATGTGGCGGCTACGTATCGACGATCGAACGCTCGATTTACGTCTTCGAATAGTAAACGAATGTTTTGTGAAAACGCCACACTAGAGGCATAGATCCGTTGGGGGAGAAAAGTCCTCCAGTGGCGACCGGGAAACGGAAGACGAAGCGTCAGCAGGCCTCCCACTAGATGGACTGACGACATCGCGAGAGTTGTGGCAACTGTACCCTTAGTGTAAGTTTTCGGTTACAAAATACGTCAATTTGTATGGAACACAGATGTGAAATATAATAGTATTTCAAGTCTGTGGTATGGTAACACGAACATCTCAAACGTTCCGCTAGAGGCGCTGTTCGTGTTTCGATACAAATTGAGATTTTAACGCGAACTACGTGTAACGCGTACTGGTGGTGGGGTATAAGAGGCGAGTTGTCGCTCATTGGTGCGTTGTGGCTTGTTCACTTGCCCTCAACCTTCCATTAGGAATCTTTCTAGGTTTTAGTTCTTTTTAACCTCCGACGCAAAAAGAGCGGTGTTATAAGTTTGAACGCTATACGTGTTGTTTCTGTGTTTGTGTGTCTGTCTGTGGCTGTGGCACCGTAGCTCTTAAACGGATGGACCGATTTCAATGCGGTATTTTTCTATTTGAAAGCAGGTTTTCTAGCAATGGTTCTTAGACATGTTTTATCGATCGGTTCAGCCGTTTTTGAGATATTGAACTTTGAAGTGACGAAGTTAGGGGTTTTCCAACTTTTTTTTGGTTAGGTTATTCCTAGCTATGTGACCAAAGACCTCAAAGATCCTAAGGTACCGTAAGTCTTCACGCAATGTCGATGATGTCAGTCTCCGAAACATTAAAAGTAAAGTCGTGCGCAATAAAACATGTCGTCCGGCAGGCGCACGCGCATAACGGGACGTCTTGTAACCGTGGTATACCGGTCCGGGAAATGTTTGAGGTAGCATATGTTCGATTTCGCATTCGCGAATGTTGGTACAGTCAAGTAAACTGAATTACGTACCCGGGTGGAACCTTCGTGCTACTGATTTCTTGTTGACATCCCATATGATTGCCAAAGCAATCATAGCGGAATTGATTATGAAAAGGTTTCACCCTGGTACGTGGTTTCCTCGACCTTTCACCGGTCTAATTTTCACTGTCAGAACAGTACAGTGTTAATAACGTTGGTACAGTGGAAATTATACCTTATGGAAATAGTTATTTGTGCCACAAGGGAGCAATGTATTTACGGCGAGGGCGTACATTGAATCCAGGATGTAGCGAGGGATTCTAAAGTAGAATCCTGAGCATGGCTCATACAACTTTTCACACCGAGCCCGGAAAATTTCATAGTTCCAGCGGGATAGTGAAAACCAAAAAAAAGCCGTGGTGGCCTAGTGGTTTGACCTATCGCCTCTCAAACAGAGGGTCGTGGGTTCAAACCCCGGCTCGCACCTCTGAGTTTTTCCAAATTCATGTGCGGAATTACATTTGAAATTTACCACGAGCTTTGCGGTGAAGGAAAACATCGTGAGGAAACCTGCACAAACCTGCGAAGCAATTCAATGGTGTGTGTGAAGTTCCCAATCCGCACTGGGCCCGCGTGGGAACTATATAGCCCAAGCCCTCTTGTTCTGAGAGGAGGCCTGTGCCCAGCAGTGGGACGTATATAGGCTGGGATGATGATGATGAGTGAAAACCAAATTCTACGCGGACGAAGTCGCGGGTAACAGGCTAGTATTATAAATGCGAAAGTTTGTAAGTCTGTTTGTTTGTTTGTAACTTCATCACGTCTAAGCCGCTGAACCGATTTAGATGAAATTTGGTATACGGATAGTTCGCATCCCGGGGAAGGACATAGGATAGTTTTTATCCCGGAAAATAGCTTAGTTCCCGCGGGATAGTGAAAACCGAATTCTAGGCGGACGGAGTCGCGGGTAACAGGTAGTCAACTATACAACTAAGTATAGTTTTACAAGGTTGTCAAGTACATAAAATCTTTGCTTTGTTTTATTACACTAGCTGAGCCGGCGAACGTTCTCCCATATTAAAAATGAGGGGTTGGGGGTAGGAGAGTGAAACATGTTTTATGACCTGTTGCTATACCTAAAAAATACTTAAAGAAAAAAAACAAAAATCGGTCGAGCCGTATCGGAGGAGTGCTTTCAGAAAACGGGTAATTATTTGAGGTGTAAGATAAATGTTACAGAAATAAAAACACACATTTTGATGTGGTCTGTTTTATTTTGAACATAAGGATATGTACCGATAAGATGCTTTATATTATAAGAGATCGATAAAGTTTATTTTGGTTAAAAAAAGCAAAAATCCAATTTTAACGGTAACGAAAATGAGCATCGAGACCACGAAAAAGAACATTTTGTTTATTTTAAAATCTTATAATTGTACTATTTGAATGAAAATCCGATCAAAATGAGAAAACGAATAAGCATTATTTAATTAATCAGGTATCAACAGAAATAGACAATCGATATCTATATAAAAAAAAATTAAAACTTGACCACGAAAATGACGACTTCAAATTGTCATTTTTGTAACCTTTTAAATACTATGTAGAAATTACTTAATTAAAGTAAGATTAATAACTTCAACTCACAAACCAAAACAGTTTTCAATACCTTCCCCCCGTGCAGGTCTACGGTAAACCAGAACGAAATTATGTTACAACAAAATGCTCCTGTAAATGACGAAGTTTTCTTTTAATATTTAGATATATACATTTCACACGTACATTCAGGGCAAAATAATTCTTGAACCTCTCGCCAGTTAACAAAATTGGCGACGCACTGGTCATAATTCCTATAACCACACCTGGAGCAAATGTTGTTGACGGTCAACCATTCTTCGTTTAAATCAATTAAATCAATAACGGCATAAACGATTACACTGTAAAAAGCAGAAAATTCTATAAAAAGTGTTCTGTATTTTTTCTACTTGTAGGGAAAATCATCTTTTTCGTCGTCTTTAATCAGTTTCGTGGCCCATAGGACCACGAAAATGATGACCACGAAATTGAAAAGCTCTTACTTTCGCGGCTCTGCAGTAAATATCCTATAGATTTGAAGCAAATGAAATCAATATTGAATAACTTAACTGCAAATGACACAGCACCAGTAAAACATTATATTTATTTACCCAATACTTACCAAGTCGCAACCGTAACGAAAATGACGCTCGATCTTTGACGCAAATCTAACTGAACCTTTATTACATTAATTATAGCTAAATAATTATGACTTGCGATAAACATAATACGTTATATTGACGCAGTCTTATTTTCAAAGTTGCTTATAGTTAAAAAAGGATTTACAGGAGGTTTGACCTCTTTTTTTTGTTTAAAATATACTTAATAAGTGTGACCACGAAAATGATGGTGTATTTTGGAACAACGGGAAATGTAGAAAAAAATAGTCTTATCAATGTCCTAATTTTTTTATGTTTGCATGCTTGGTATATCATATTATGAACATTCAATCCATGTTTTAAACAGCAAGTTTTTCTATACCTTGTATTTTTTACAATACTACAAAGTAATCAGGGATAATCCGAACCTGACCACGTAACTGACTTTTGTGCAGAAAATTTAAGTTATTGTGGAAAAAAAGATAAAATAGAATAAAATGTATTTACCGCAAGTTTTTAGTGATAATATCCTAAGCAACTTAAAAACAATAAACGATATATTTCTAATTTTATAACTGAAAATTTGAGTCTGAACACTATTGAACCTCTCGAAATAATAACCCAAACACCATGACCCGAGAATTTTATTTATTTATTAGTCTTGGGGATTGAAATCTATCGAGATCATCTATAGAGGAATTATCGTATATTTTTTTATTTATTTTGACGATACCGGAAACGATTCGAACGGTGTCGGTCGATGAAATTTTATTTCGATTTCTTGTCTCTAGGAAATCGCGTTTTAGTTTTAGCTCGGACGAAGCTCGGTTGTCCAGATATCTGTATTATTTTATTTTAACAAAACAAATAGGGTCGTTAAGCCACCCCGGTAATCTTGCAGCTCCCTTTATTGCCACCATGGAGTTCGTCATAAAGCATAGATATTTATTGCTTAATGTTGCTACGTGCGCGGATTGCGGAATTATACTTTCACTTTGTTTTACGGCTTTGTTAGAAACAGACAAACAATTTAAAAGGTTTTTGTGGTAGATAATTAACGGCAATTTTGAAACTTTAAATTGACCAGCGATGGTTTATCACAACTCGTGGTAGGTTAAGATGAATTATTAGCTCATAAGCAACTAGAAGACCTCCAGTTTGAACAAACATCTCCCCCTTCGAAAATTATTAGCTCATAAGCAACTAGAAGACGACCAGTTTGAACAAACATCTCCCCCTTCAAAATTATTAGCTCATAAGCAACTAGAAGACGTCCAGTATATAACAAAAATCTTCCCCTTCAAAAATTATTAGCTCATAAGCAACTAGAAGACGTCCAGTATATAACAAACATCTCCCCCTTCGAAAATTATTAGCTTATAAGCAACTAGAAGACATCCAGTATTGAAAAAAACACCTCCCCCTTCGCACGCCACAATGGATGAAAACTCGTCACCTGCACTTTTAACTACTGTCACGATGTTGGTCCACCTAGTGGGAGTGGGAGCTTCTAGTTGCTCATAAGCAACTAAACGACATCCAGAATTGAACAAACACCTCCCCCTTCGAACGCCACAATGGATGGCAACTTATCACCTGCACTTCTCACTACTCTAACGATGTTGGTCCACCTAGTGGGAGTGGGAGCTTCTAGTTGCTCATAAGCAACTAAAAGACATCCAGAATTGAACAAACACCTCCCCCTTCGAACGCCAAATGGATGACAACTCGTCACCTGCACTTTTAACTACTCTAACGATGTTGGTCCACCTAGTGGGAGTGGGAGCTTCTAGTTGCTCATAAGCAACTAAACGACATCCAGAATTGAACAAACACCTCACCCTTCGAACGCCACAATGGATGACAACTCGTCACCTGCACTTCTCACTACTCTAACGATGTTGGTCCACCTAGTGGGAGTGGGAGCTTCTAGTTGCTCATAAGCAACTAAAAGACATCCAGAATTGAACAAACACCTCCCCCTTCGAACGCCACAATGGATGGCAACTCGTCACCTGCACTTCTCACTACTCTCACGATGTTGGTCCACCTAGTGGGAGTGGGAGCTTCTAGTTGCTCATAAGCAACTAAAATACATCCAGAATTGAACAAACACCTCCCCCTTCGAACGCCACAATGGATGGCAACTCGTCACCTGCACTTCTCACTACTCTAACGATGTTGGTCCACCTAGTGGGAGTGGGAGCTTCTAGTTGCTCATAAGCAACTAAAAGACATCCAGAATTGAACAAACACCTCCCCCTTCGAACGCCACAATGGATGGCAACTCGTCACCTGCACTTCTCACTACTCTCACGATGTTGGTCCACCTAGTGGGAGTGGGAGCTTCTAGTTGCTCATAAGCAACTAAAAGACATCCAGAATTGAACAAACACCTCCCCCTTCGAACGCCACAATGGATGGCAACTCGTCACCTGCACTTCTCACTACTCTCACGATGTTGGTTCACCTAGTGGGAGGTCTGAAAACGTTTTAGCCTCCGTTTCGTGGTACCACCCAGAACCTTTTTATCCGCCTACGCCAAAGCAAAACAGGGATTATCCAGTGTTGGTCTTATTTTTCTGGTTTTTCTGTGCATCTATATTTCAGTTTGTATTTTCAATTTAGGGATTATCATTCCTAACTGAAATATCCCTATTAAATTTCAGTTTAATTTTATTTTTTTGACATCGTCTACCATTTTTAAGCACTTTTTGATATCGAATGTATATCGCGAAATGAATTGACTGTGTACACTCGCCTACTTAACTCCCTCCGTAGCGAGGGGAGAGTAATTAGAAATAATTGGTCGCGTAAAGCCGGTCCCAGACATAATGCCGGCTTACTATCATACCATACAGCGAGGGACCTGCAGATTTCTAGGGTTCCTTACCTCAAGGAAAAAACGGAACCCTTATAGGATCACTTTACTGTCCATTTGTCTCTCTGTATATTGGTATGAAAGTCAATCTATGATTATTTGAATTCGAAACTTGACCAAAATCCATAAAAAAATTAAAATATGTAGGTAGTCTCTGTGTACCTATATACCTGTTTTCTGTACTGCCTGCTATGAGTTGGTGTGCAATAAAGAGCTATTGTATTGTTGTATTGTATTGTTTATTATTATAGGTAGGTAAGTAGTTAGATTCTTTGCTGGTAGCCAAGATTAATTTATACTTTTATAAGCTCACGTGGTATTTGATTATCGCGCGCTGTTCCCTCGGGAACTGTGCATTTTTCCGGGATAAAAAGTAGCCTATGTCACTCTCTGGCCCTTTTGCATTTATAATATTAGTATGGATTTTAAGTAAACCATATTGAATGTTCGGTAGTGAGTCAATAAAAAAATAATCTAAACCTAAACTTAATACAGAGATTTACCGGTTATAATAAATAAATAAATAAATATCATGGGACACTTGACACCAATTGACCTAGTCCCAAACTAAGCAAAGCTTGTACTATGGATACTAGGCAACGGATAAACATACTTATATAGATAAATACATACTTAAATACATATTAAAAATCCAAGACCCGAGAACAAACATTCTTGTTATTCACACAAATATCTTCCCCGGCTGGGATTCGAACCCAGGACCTCAAGCTTCGTAGTCAGGTTCTCTAACTACTTAGCCGTCCGGTCGTAATGGAGTAGTAACGGAACCCTACACCGCTCGTGACCCGATACGCGCTTTGTTTATTTGTAACTCGCAGGCAATTATTTAATCATAAATTCACTTGCTTTTTAGCTTAATTACTGTTACACTGTACTTTAACAAGTCTTTATGTCTCATACAATTAATTCCCAGTCACTCCTCGAGCGTTACAAATTGTATGAAAGGGAATGAATGCTGTCTGAAGGGCTCTCGCCTGCCTACTGACGTCACGGGTTCTGATCCACACATACAACTTCATACATGGGACATACACGGTTCGAAGAACGTGTAACACTTCACAGGATAATCGCCAGAGCCGGGTATATTACATGATTTGCTTTAATTAAAATACAAATAGCGAAATAACGTGTATTTAAAATATGAATTACGAAATGCCTATTGTAATATGTTTACAAGATTTTATTTATCTTGCTCTGTTTGTTATTTTGTTGGGTCAAATCATGCAAGTTCATTTTGACCCACTTCCAGTGGTCGAATTGATTTGGAATTTGGTATAAGTACATATGTAAGTTGAGATGACAATACAAGTACCTAGGTACTGTCAACAAAAATTA
This sequence comes from Choristoneura fumiferana, assembly GCF_025370935.1. Taxonomy (NCBI): domain Eukaryota; kingdom Metazoa; phylum Arthropoda; class Insecta; order Lepidoptera; family Tortricidae; genus Choristoneura; species Choristoneura fumiferana. The sequence continues at coordinate 1,739,394 of NC_133479.1, forward strand.
TAGCCAGCAAAAAAGCTCGTGGCAAAAAAAAATTTTTTTTGCACAAACTTACTAAGTTGTGTATTTGAAATATAAAATTGTATTTTAATTTAATTTGCAAATTACAAAATACCTTTTATCACAAAAGTTACAAGTGCCACAATTCCACATTATTGACAGATCAACATATTTTATTTAGCTTCAATATTTTCGCATAATTTTCTCCGAGCATTTTTCTCACGAAAATTAAATAATATTTTCTCCAGCAGCACACACATAAAATGATCACTAATAATATTGTAAATCTGTTTAAAAAAATATACCTCGTTGAGTTTCTTGCCGGAGTTATCTCAACAGAGGTTTTTCCGAACCGGTGGTAGATTTTTTTGACATTCATATGTTGTTATGTACCTATGTTCGTTATAGCATAAATTGAATAAAGATATTTCGATGACCGGATGACCAAGTGGTTAGAGAACCTGACTACGAAGCTTGAGGTCCCGGGTTCGATTCCCGGCCGGGGCAAATATTTGTATGAATAATACGAATGTTTGTTCTCGGGTCTTGGATGTTTAATATAGATTTAGTATGTATATTTATCTATATAAGTATGTTTATTCGTTGCATAGTATACCCTAAACACAAGCTTTGCTTTGGGACTAGGTCAATTTACGTCAATTGTATTGGATATTTATTTATTCAGCAAGTTTCTGCAAACCGAGATATTAAGCCACAGTAGTCTTTAGTTTTATTTTGACTTAATTTATCACAGTCCTTGTAAGGTATCTAGCCACCCTGCGCAGACGCAAGTGCAACCAGTAACTACACGCGTATAATGTTACCAGCGCTAACTTTTTAATAGTGCGCGATTAAAAAAACTTTTTTGCCGAAACGAAATCAAGGTTTCGGTTTTGGCTCTACTTTCGGCTGAAATTGAAACTGTTACTAAAACTTTTATAGACGTGTTAAGATCGTTTAATAAAATGTCGGAAAGCCGTTCTTTGTTGGCATAATGAACAATGAAATACGTATAAAAAAATTAGACAAAGTTTTAACCATACCAAAACTGTGTACGATTTTGTAACACTATAATAATATATGAATTGAAGCGTTCCATCAATTCTTCCCATTGTGTACAATACCGAATGTATGAAATACAAAATTAATTATCCGTTTTGATTACCTAATATCCTTGTTTTCTCATATTATTAACCCCTTGACGTAAAAAGAGAGTTGTTATAATAACGCAAATGTGTGTCTGTCTGTGTCATAGTAGCTGTCAATCGGATAGACCGGTTTTTATAAAAAAAAATATATAAAAGCGAGTTTCCTTGCAGTAGCTCCTAGCTATGTTTATTAAAAATTGGTTCAATCGTTTTTGAGATTGGAACTTTGAACTCTGGGGGTTTTTCAAAATTTTTATGTTGGCAAGGTTATCTTATTAGTTCTGCAGCTTTTCAGTGTTCGAGGTTGGCAACACTGGCGATAAGTAGGCGCATAACTCGCACGCGATACGATCTCGTGGGCGGTGACAAACGCCGCTCGTTTTATTGTCGAGTAGGTTTAGAATACCCACCTAAATTACATAATTGTCTACAGTAATCGTATACGAATATGGGAGAGATTAAGGTAATTAAAGTTTGATTTGAGTGGTTGTGTATCGATGAACAGGTTAAAGTTACGGAACTGATTTTGAGCGAGGTCGTTCTAGAATGGTTAAGTGAACTCATATTACCCATCAAGCAGTGCGAGTATTAGCTACTTATTCCGTAATAAAGAATGAAAATAATTCATATTTATCACTTCTGCCCTTAATATGTCCTACTGCAAGGCACAGAATAAGAGGGTTAAGAGCTCTTGTTCCCGCGAGGGTGGAGTGCAGGTTGCTTCACGATCTTTTTTCCTTCACCATAAGTTGATGGTATGTAATTTCTGACATAAATTCTAAATACTCTCAGGTGCGAGCCAGTTTAGGCCATTTCTTCCTAAATAACTGTTTTTCTGTAAAGAAGTATTTTTTCTTATTTATGTTTTGAATAAGCATCCTGCACAAGTATTAACTAGTTGAGATCGTCGTCTACTTTTAAAGTCTTCGCAGTTCAGACACTCTATTTCATGGTAGGTATCATAAAAATATTTCCATATACCTTTTACCTGCATAATTATCTATCTATACAAACAGCACATTACCCGTTCCACCTTTAATTAAACGATAAATTCCACGCAGAAAACACTCTATAACATAAAGTTACAAAGCAAGTCTCCCATTTCCCGCCATTTTATCGCAACAAGACCATAAAATACAAACGTGGACGACCATAGACAACTAAACAGCTCATTTCCATAGAGCAGATGTGCTATCTGTGGTACAAATGCTGTTTGAGCCTCGTTACATGGAATTAAAGTCCCAGCACATCCGTAACGGACTATTTGAGACACGTCTTTTTTGCATTTTAATTAATTTAAGAAACATGTGTGAAATTGTGTTTTAAATTGAATGTGTCCGTTGACTTTAAAATTAAAAAAAATGACCGCAGGCGTAACGAAAAATACTTTACTTAGTAACAGTGTATTTGTTTTGTTACAGGTATATTTCTACATATTGCAAGCTAAAAGGTTTGTGATCGAGTTACATCTATCATATTGAAGTGTTTAAACGTTTAACCGTCACAATCAAAGATGTATATTTTGATAATGGACATAAATGGAGTAAAAACTTACTCTGATCGACTCATCATCGCACCGTTTCTATACCGGGTCCTTTCATGGTGACTTCATTGTTTTGGCATTGGAAAGAAGTTAAGCGATCTTGATGTGTCTTTTTTATTAATAAATACTTTTGAAAAATAAGTCACATCAAATATTTAACAATCATGATCATCATCATCCCAGCCTATATACGTCCCACTGCTGGACACAGGCCTCCTCTCAGAATGAGAGGACTAGGGCCGTAGTTCCCATGCGGGCCCAGTGCGGATTGGGAACTTCACACACACCATTGAATTGCTTCGCAGGTTGTGCAGGTTTCCTCACGATGTTTTCCTTCACCGTAAAGCTCGTGGTAAACTTCAAATGTAATTCCGCACATTAATTTCGAAAAGCTCAGAGGTGCGAGCCGGGGTTTGAACCCACGACACTGCTTCAGAGGCGATAGGTCAAACCACAATAAGCCAATATGTAACAATAAGCGAGGATATATGATCATTTATATTTTTTTGATATCATAAATAACGTATCGCGAGGAAACCTGCACAAACCTGCGAAGCAATTCAATGGTGCGTGTGAAGTTCCCAATCCGCACTGGGCCCGCGTGGGAACTATGGCCCAAGCCCTCTTGTTCTGAGAGGAGGCCTGTGCCCAGCAGTGGGACGTATATAGGCTGGGATGATGATGATGATGATCATAAATAACACGTATTAACTGTTTTCTTAAACTTTTTCATTTTTTGTTGGTAGAGGGACACTAGAGTGTCATCTATTAATTTCAAATACTAGGGCCCTGCCCTCTCTACCTCTGCTGCTCTAATGCTCTTGCGCTTTCATCCGACTGCGAAGAAGGAGGGTTATATGTTTTTAGTAGGCTACTTGAAACACAGCTCCCGTTTCCAGTAACTTTCTTGCTTAACTATTCTTTCGAAATACGAAACAGTGTCAAGCTCATAAATTGTAAATTCTGAACCAGTAATTCGTATGCTGCCCTAATTTGAACAAATATGAACAAAAACCGGCAATTGTTGCGACTACGTGAGGGCAATACTGCATACAAGGTGACATCCGTGACCTTCCTACGATTTAAGCTAGATCATACCCTAAGTCTGAGAACTCATGGGCTATTTTGCAATATAAAATGTATGGGATTGTGGAAATTGTTTGTAAATCTTTGTGGACCACTGTAAAATGTGGTGGCGCACTACTTTGTTAAAAATTATGAATTGTTGTAACTTTGCTGATTTATTTCGAGCGTGGGTGGTTTTTGTCAAGCATTTAAATCACTGCTATTTTATGTTGTAACCACTTACTATTTAAGTATAAATAAATTTAAAGATTTCCATTAATATTAGTTTAATATTAGTCAAAGACTCATAGTGTTTGTAGTTGCACGCTCCTCCAAAACAGCGGCGATTTAGGTCTGAGAATAAGTTGTCAAGTATTTTTCAACCTCCTATCCCTAACCCCTATTTTTATAAAATATGACAGAACAACGTTTGCGAGATCAGTTAGTACTGCTTTATAACGTAGATAGGACTGGCGAGTAATAAATCTGTGGATCAACTCTACTCCGGATTAGTTCAAAAAACAACCTTGTTTAAAACATTTTGGTAATAGCCCTTATGATCCGCTATTTGTATTTTAATATCTAGATTACAACTCTATTTAGACTAGGCTGGAAGTGCCCTTACTCCTTTGCCTTGCGAAGAATTAACTAAAAAAACAAAGTGACAAATGGAGCTGTCATTTGAGAGCGCTGCTCTATTATACCGACGTTTAGAGCCACAGGATCAGTTTGGACCGCAAGAAGTTCAGGTTCATCTGAGAAATAATGTTCACAATAAATCACACTGTGATACCTTGGGGGGCCTCTACTAATTACACCCTTAAGCGTATCATATTATAAGTACATCCAACGTGAATATGAATAGAGACCTTATTGTAAAACAGTATGATTTTGTTTAGGTTATGTCCAATTTGTAGTTAAGGCATTTCGAAGGGATGCCCGTGGTCGTGATTCTTGTATGGTGAAATAATTACAGAAAATTTCAAATAAATGGACATGTTGCGAGCTTCGCCTTGTGCACGATGATTGTTATATAATAATAAATAATGGCGATATTATTGGCCGCTGTATAAGCTTTGATTGAAAATTGCCACGACCTCGTTGGTAATTTGGTTCAATTTGTTTTTTTTTTGTAAATCCCGAATACAGGATGAAATGTTTTGTGAGATACAAAATTGGTCGGTAGGTATTTATTTATGTTTAATTTAGGCTGATTAAACTTAGGATGTTCATAATCTTAGGATGTTTTATGTCATTATAAAGGCACACTTGTTTTATGTGCAACGTTAATTAAATCTGTGATGTGTTTTGGGAATTTTGTAAAATCCCAGGATTTCAACCCGATTGCTGAATATAGTGAGAAACGCGTGCGAAACCGTAGGTAAGCACTAGTGTAACATAGATGAAAACCACGAATATATCTTTTCAAATCCCGTGGTAATCTAATAATAATTCACGCGATCAAAGACACGAGTAAAAGATAGTATTAAGAACATAAAACTATCGTTCAATGTAATTATAAACGCTTTATAACATATAACAGCGATTATTATACGGTATTAAGTAACATATAAATATGACGATCTTGGTCATAAAAACTTGGGTCAATAACATATTAAGTATCAAGTCCACTCCAATTAAATCACTATATTATCATTGGCATCAGCATCAAGATATAATATTAGATATGGCGATACTAGCTGTCCACATGTTATTCTGGTTTTAACATATAACCCAGCAAACATATCAATAGCGGTGGCAAAATGTTGAACTAATATTTTGAACATACTAAGTGCAATAAAAGATGAAGATAGTGGCGCCGCTCGCAGATTTGAAATGGAACTAGGTTTACCAATTTAACTCGTGCTAATGGTGAAATAGTGAACCAATTCTGTTTCATATAAATAAAATAGTATTAGAGGACAGTGGCGCTCCTTGCGAGTGGTAAATAAAATTTGCATCGTGATAAGGTTGGCGCCATGTATCATGGGCCATGGCTTAGATTTTCGTTGGTAACTTATTTGAAATAAATAGGTTTCTTATGAAATTCTACAGAGTTATGGCATGGACAAGCAACATGTCTTAAGTCTTAACTCGACAGTCTATTTCTATTATATAGACAGTGAGTGACATATTTAATCTGTGTCTCAGTTCAGCATTATGTCTACAGTGTGACTAAGGCCGTCTTGCAGGAAAAAAATAATCTAGATTTAGTAGTTAATCCAGCTTTAAGCTTGACATTCCAACAATTTTGAACTTGTAAACAGAGTTAACTGTAACTTGAAATTTATTGTTTTCAAGCAACGTTAGCCATTAATTGTTCCGTAATTAGTTACAGCAATTGCGGGTTCATTTAAAAGCACCTGTGAATATTTTTTCGAGACTTTATAATGAGGGCTATCGCTAGAGGCGCTAGTGTAGCGTGAGGTCTCCGAAATGTCAAATCTCATAGTTTTTGGGTGAGCTACGCGGGGTATTTATAATTAGGATAATTTTGTGAATATTTTGCAATATCTGAAATTAATTATGGCAAATATGCGTTCCGAGGCAATGAATGTCTGTGTTTTGAAGACAGTTTTGCCTTTCCGGAAACCTTTGCCCTCCCTTTTTCCGAACAAAACGGGGACTATGGAACACTGTGGCATGCTCGATATTTTTATGGTACGTTTTAAGGTGTATTAAGTTATGATTTTAATCTAAACTTTGTTTTCACCCCCGT